>NC_057808.1:98238805-98427816 GCF_018294505.1 Triticum aestivum
GGGGGGACGGAGGGCAGCAACACCACAGCCCTTGGCGCCTCCCTCTCCCCCTGCAACACCTCTCCCTCTCGCAGAAGCTTGGCGAAGCCCTGCCGAGATCCCCGCTACATCCACCACCACGCCGTCGTGCTGCTGGATCTCCATCAACCTCTCCTTCCCCCTTGCTGGATCAAGAAGGAGGAGACGTCGTTGCTCCGTACGTATGTTGAACGCGGAGGTGTCGTCCGTTCGGCACTCGGTCATCGGTGATTTGGATCACGGCGAGTACGACTCCATCAACCCCGTTCATTAGAACGCTTCCGCTCGTGATCTACAAGGGTATGTAGATGCACTCCTTTCCCCTCGTTGCTAGTATACTCCATAGATGGATCTTGGTGATGCGTAGGGAATTTTAAAATTCTGCTACGATCCCCAACAGTGGCATCATGAGCCAGGCCTATGCGTAGTTACTATGCACGAGTAGAACACAAAGCAGTTGTGGGCGTAGATGTTGCCAATTCTTCTTGCCGCTACTAGTCTTATCTTGTTTCGGCGGTATTGTGGGATGAAGCGGCCCGGACCGACCTTACACGTACGCTTACGTGAGACAGGTTCCACCGACTGACATGCACTAGTTGCATAAGGTGGCTAGCGGGTGTCTGTCTCTCCCACTTTAGTCGGAACGGATTCGATGAAAAGGGTCCTTATGAAGGGTAAATAGAAATTGGCATATCACGTTGTGGTTTTACGTAGGTAAGAAACGTTCTTGCTAGAAACCTATACAAGCCACGTAAAAACTTGCAACAACAATTGGAGGACGTCTAACTTGTTTTTGCAGCATGTGCTATGTCATGTGATATGGCCAGAAGATGTGATGAATGATATATGTGATGTATGAGATTGATCATATTCTTGTAATAGGAATCACGACTTGCATGTCGATGAGTATGACAACCGGCAGGAGCCATAGGAGTTGTCTTTATTTTTTGTATGACCTGCGTGTCATTGAATAACGCCATGTAAATGACTTTACTTTATTGCTAAACGCGTTAGCCATAGAAGTAGAAGTAATCATTGGCGTGACAACTTCATGAAGACACAATGATGGAGATCATGGTGTCATGCCGGTGACGAAGATGATCATGGTGCCCCGAAGATGGAGATCAAAGGAGCAAAATGATATTGGCCATATCATGTCACTATTTGATTGCATGTGATGTTTATCATGTTTTGCATCTTATTTGCTTAGAACGACGGTAGTAAGTAAGATGATCCCTTATAATAATTTCAAGAAAGTGTTCCCCCTAACTGTGCACCGTTGCGAAGGTTCGTTGTTTTGAAGCACCACGTGATGATCGGGTGTGATAGATTCTAACGTTCGCATACAACGGGTGTTGACAAGCCTAGCATGTACAGACATGGCCTCGGAACACGCGCAATACACTTAGGTTGACTTGACGAGCCTAGCATGTACAGACATGGCCTCGGAACACAGAGGACCGAAAGGTCGAGCATGAGTCGTATAGAAGATACGATCAACATGGAGATTTTCACCGATCTTGACTAGTCCGTCTCACGTGATGATCGGACACGGCCTAGTTAACTCGGATAATGTTTCACTTAGATGACTAGAGAGATGTCTATCTGAGTGGGAGTTCATTGAATAATTTGATTATATGAACTTAATTATCATGAACTTAGTCTAAAATCTTTACAATATGTCTTGTAGATCAAATGGCCCACGTTGTCCTCAACTTCAACGTGTTCCTAGAGAAACCAAGCTGAAAGATGATGGCAGTAACTATACGGACTGGGTCCGGAACCTGAGGATCATCCTCATAGCTGCCAAGAAAGATTATGTCCTAGAAGCACCGCTAGGTGAAGCACCAATCCCAGAAAACCAAGACATTATGAACGCTTGGCAATCACGTGCTGATGATTACTCCCTCGTTCAGTGCGGCATGCTTTACGGCTTAGAACCGGGTCTCCAAAAGCGTTTTGAGAAACATGGAGCATATGAGATGTTCGAAGAGCTGAAAATGGTTTTCCAAGCTCATGCCCGGGTCAAGAGATATGAAGTCTCTGACAAGTTCTTCAGTTGTAAAATGGAGGAAAATAGTTCTGTTAGTGAGCACATACTCAGAATGTCTGGGTTACACAACCGCTTGTCTCAGCTGGGAGTTAATCTCCCGGATGACGCGGTCATTGACAGAATCCTTCAGTCGCTTCCACCGAGCTACAAGAGCTTTGTGATGAACTTCAATATGCAGGGGATGGAAAAGACCATTCCTGAGGTATATTCGATGCTGAAATCAGCGGAGGTGGAGATCAAAAAGGAACATCAAGTGTTGATGGTGAATAAAACCACTAAGTTCAAGAAAGGCAAGGGTAAGAAGAACTTCAAGAAGGACGGCAAGGGAGTTGCCGCGCCCGGTAAGCCAGTTGCCGGGAAGAAGTCGAAGAATGGACCACCCAAGCCTGAGACTGAGTGCTTTTGTTGCAAGGGAAGTGGTCACTGGAAGCGGAACTGCCCCAAATACTTAGCGGACAAGAAGGCCGGCAACACCAAAGGTATATGTGATATCCATGTAATTGATGTGTACCTTACCAGTACTCGTAGTAGCTCCTGGGTATTTGATACCGGTGCGGTTGCTCATATTTGTAACTCAAAACAGGAACTGCGGAATAAGCGGAGACTGGCAAAGGACGAGGTGACGATGCGCGTCGGGAATGGTTCCAAGGTCGATGTGATCGCCGTCGGCACGCTACCTCTGCATTTACCTACGGGATTAGTTTTAAACCTCAATAATTGTTATATAGTGCCAGCTTTGAGCATGAACATTGTCTCTAGATCTCGTTTAATTCGAGATGGCTACTCATTTAAATCCGAGAATAATGGTTGTTCTATTTATATGAGAGATATGTTTTATGGTCATGCCCCGCTGGTCAATGGTTTATTCTTGATGAATCTCGAACGTGATGTTACACATATTCATAGTGTGAATACCAAAAGATGTAAAGTTGATAACGATAGTCCCACATACTTGTGGCACTGCCGCCTTGGTCACATTGGTGTCAAGCGCATGAAGAAGCTCCATGCAGATGGACTTTTGGAGTCTCTTGATTACGAATCATTTGACACGTGCGAACCATGCCTCATGGGTAAGATGACCAAGACTCCGTTCTCCGGAACAATGGAGCGAGCAACCAACTTATTGGAAATCATACATACCGATGTGTGCGGTCCAATGAGTGTTGAGGCTCGCGGAGGATATCGTTATGTTCTCACTCTCACTGATGACTTAAGTAGATATGGGTATATCTACCTAATGAAACACAAGTCTGAAACCTTTGAAAAGTTCAAGGAATTTCAGAGTGAGGTTGAGAATCAACGTGACAGGAAAATAAAATTCTTACGATCAGATCGTGGTGGAGAATATTTAAGTCACGAATTTGGTACGCACTTAAGGAAATGTGGAATCGTTTCACAACTCACGCCGCCTGGAACACCTCAGCGAAATGGTGTGTCCGAACGTCGTAATCGCACTCTATTGGATATGGTGTGATCTATGATGTCTCTTACCGATCTACCGCTCTCATTTTGGGGCTATGCTTTAGAGACTGCCGCATTCACTTTAAATAGGGCTCCGTCGAAATCCGTTGAGACGACACCGTATGAATTATGGTTTGGGAAGAAACCTAAGCTGTCGTTTCTAAAAGTTTGGGGATGCGATGCTTATGTCAAGAAACTTCAACCTGAAAAGCTCGAACCCAAGTCGGAAAAATGCATCTTCATAGGATACCCTAAGGAAACTATTGGGTATACCTTCTACCTCAGATCCGAAGGCAAGATCTTTGTTGCCAAGAACGGGTCCTTTCTGGAGAAAGAGTTTCTCTCGAAAGAATTGAGTGGGAGGAAAGTGGAACTTGATGAGGTGATAGTCACCCCTTCTGAACCGGAAAGTAGCGCAGCGCGGGAAGATGTTCCTGTGGTGCCTACACCTACTGGGGAGGAAGTTAATGATGATGATCATGAAGCTTCGGATCAAGTTACTGCTGAACTTCGTAGGTCCACAAGGACACATTCCGCACCAGAGTGGTACGGCAACCCTGTCCTGGAAATCATGTTGTTAGACAACGGTGAACCTTCGAACTATGAAGAAGCGATGGCAGGCCCGGATTCCGACAAATGGCTAGAAGCCATGAAATCCGAGATAGGATCCATGTATGAAAACAAAGTATGGACTTTGACTGACTTGCCCGATGATCGGCGAGCCATAGAAAATAAATGGATCTTTAAGAAGAAGACAGACGCGGATGGTAATGTGACCATCTATAAGGCTCGACTTGTCGCTAAGGGTTATCGACAAGTTCAAGGGGTTGACTACGATGAGACTTCCTCACCTGTAGCGAAGCTGAAGTCCGTCCAAATCATGTTAGCAATTGCCGCATTCTATGATTATGAGATATGGCAAATGGACGTCAAAACGGCATTCCTTCACGGCTTTCTTAAGGAAGAATTGTATATGATGCAGCCGGAAGGTTTTGTCGATCCTAAGAATGCTAACAAAGTATGCAAGCTCCAGCGCTCCATCTATGGACTGGTGCAAGCATCTCGGAGTTGGAACATTCGTTTTGATGAGATGATCAAAGCGTTTGGGTTTACACAGACTTATGGAGAAGCCTGTGTTTACAAGAAAGTGAGTGGGAGCTCTGTAGCGTTTCTCTTATTATATGTGGATGACATACTATTGATGGGAAATGATATAGAATTCTTGGAAAGTATAAAGGCCTATTTGAATAAGTGTTTTTCAATGAAGGACCTTGGAGAAGCTACTTATATATTAGGCATCAAGATCTATAGAGATAGATCAAGATGCCTCATTGGTCTTTCACAGAGTACGTACCTTGACAAGATATTGAAGAAGTTCAATATGGATCAGTCCAAGAAGGGGTTCTTGCCTGTATTGCAAGGTGTGCAATTGAGCGTGGCTCAATGCCCGACCACGGTAGAAGATAGAGAAAAGATGAGTGTCATCCCCTATGCCTCGGCCATAGGGTCTATTATGTATGCCATGCTGTGTACCAGACCTGATGTAAACCTTGCCGTAAGTTTGGTAGGAAGGTACCAAAGTAATCCCGGCATGGAACACTGGACAGCGGTCAAGAATATCCTGAAGTGCCTGAAGAGGACTAAGGATATGTTTCTCGTTTATGAAGGTGACGAAGAGCTCGTCGTAAAGGGTTACGTCGACGCTAGCTTCGGCACACATCTGGATGACTCGAAGTCACAAACCGGATACGTGTATATTTTGAATGGAGGAGCAGTAAGCTGGTGCAGTTGCAAGCAAAGTGTCGTGGCGGGATCTACATGTGAAGCGGAGTACATGGCAGCCTCGGAGGCAGCGCAAGAAGCAATCTGGATGAAGGAGTTCATTACCTACCTAGGGGTGATTCCCAATGCGTCGGGCCCGATGACTCTCTTCTGTGACAACATTGGAGCTATTGCCCTTGCGAAGGAGCCCAGGTTTCACAGGAAGACCAGGCATATCAAGCGTCGCTTCAACTCCATTCGTGAAAGTGTTCAAAATGGAGACATAGATATTTGTAAAGTACATACGGACCTGAATGTAGCAGATACATTGACTAAACCTCTCCCTAGAGCAAATCATGATCAACACCAGGACGCTATGGGTGTTCGATTCATCACAATGTAACTAGATTATTGACTCTAGTGCAAGTGGGAGACTGTTGGAAATATGCCCTAGAGGCAATAATAAATGGTTATTATTATATTTCTATTGTTCATGCTGTAATTGTGTTATCCGGAAATCGTGATACATGTGTGAATACATAGACCACAACATGTCCCTAGTAAGCCTCTAGTTGACTAGCTCGTTGATCAACAGATAGTCATGGTTTCCTGACTATGGACATTGGATGTCATTGATAATGGGATCACATCATTAGGAGAATGATGTGATGGACAAGACCCAATCCTATGCGTAGCATAAAAGATCGTGTAGTTCGTTTGCTAGAGCTTTTCCAATGTCAAGTATCTTCTCCTTAGACCATGAGATCGTGTAACTCCCGGATACCGTAGGAGTGCTTTGGGTGTACCCAACGTCACAACGTAACTGGGTGACTATAAAGGTACACTACGGGTATCTCTGAAAGTGTCTGTTGGGTTTACACGGGTCGAGACTGGGATTTGTCACTCTGTATGACGGAGAGGTATCTCTGGGCCCACTCGGTAATGCATCATCATAATGAGCTCAATGTGACTAAGGAGTTAGCCACGGGATCATGCATTACGGTATGAGTAAAGAGACTTGCCGGTAACGAGATTTAACAAGGTATTGGGATACCGACGATCGAATCTCGGGCAAGTAACATACCGATTGACAAAGGGAATTGTATACGGGATTGATTGAATCCTCGACATCGTGGTTCATCCGATGAGATCATCGTGGAACATGTGGGAGCCAACATGGGTATCCAGATCCCGCTGTTGGTTATTGACCGGAGAGGCGTCTCGGTCATGTCTGCATGTCTCCCGAACCCGTAGGGTCTCCACACTTAAGGTTCGGTGATGCTAGGGTTGTAGAGATATTAGTATGGGGAAACCCGAAATTTGTTCGGAGTCCCGGATGAGATCCCGGACGTCACGAGGAGTTCCGGAATGGTCCGGAGGTGAAGAATTATATATAGGAAGTCCAGTTTCGGCCACCGGGAAAGTTTCGGGGGTTATCGGTATTGTACCGGGACCACCGGAAGGGTCCCGGGGGTCCATCGGGTGGGGCCACCTATCCCGGAGGGCCCCATGGGCTGAAGTGGGAAGGGAACCAGCCCTTGGTGGGCTGGGGCGCCCCCCCCCATGGGCCTCCCCCTGCGCCTAGGGTTGGAAACCCTAGGGATGGGGGCGCCCCACTTGGCTTGGGGGGAAGCCACCCCCCCTTCCCCCTTGGCCGCCGCCCCCCTTGGAGATCTGATCTATCAGGGCCGGCGCCCCCCCCCCAGGGGACCCTATATGTAGTGGGGGGAGGGAGGGCAGCAACACCACAGCCCTTGGCGCCTCCCTCTCCCCCTGCAACACCTCTCCCTCTCGCAGAAGCTTGGCGAAGCCCTGCCGAGATCCCCGCTACATCCACCACCACGCCGTCGTGCTGCTGGATCTCCATCAACCTCTCCTTCCCCCTTGCTGGATCAAGAAGGAGGAGACGTCGCTGCTCCATACGTGTGTTGAATGCGGAGGTGCCGTCCGTTCGGCACTCGGTCATCGGTGATTTGGATCACAGCGAGTACGACTCCATCAACCCCGTTCATTAGAACGCTTCCGCTCGCGATCTACAAGGGTATGTAGATGCACTCCTTTCCCCTCGTTGCTAGTATACTCCATAGATGGATCTTGGTGATGCGTAGGAAATTTTAAAACTCTGCTACGATCCCCAACAGATGATGGGTTGCTAGAGTGACAGAAGCTTAAACCCTAGTTTATGTGTTGCTTTGTAAGGGGTTGATTTGGATCCATATGTTTCATGCAATGGTTAGGTTTACCTTAATACTTCTTTTGTAGTTGCGGATGCTTGAAATAGGAGTTAATCATAAGTGGGATCCTTGTCCAAGTAAGGACAATACCCAAGCACCGGTCCACCCACATATCAAATTATCAAAGTACCGAACGCGAATCATATGAATGTGATGAAAACTAGCTTGACGATAATTCCCATGTGTCATCGGGAGCGCTTTTCTCTATATAAGAGTTTGTCCAGGCTTGTCCTTTGCTACAAAAAGGATTGGGCCATCTTTCTGCACTTTATTCACTTTTGTTACTTGTTGCTCGTTACAAATTACCTTATCACAAAACTATCTGTTACCTATAATTTCAGTGCTTGCAGAGAATACCTTACTGAAATCCGCTTGTCATTTCCTTCTGCTCCTCGTTGGGTTCGACACTCTTACTTATCGAAAGGACTATGATAGATCCCCTATACTTGTGGGTCATCAAGACTCTTTTCTGGCGCCGTTGCCGGGGAGTGAAGCGCCTTTGGTAGGTGGAATTTGGTAAGGAAAATTTTATATAGTGTGCTGAAATTTACTGTCACTTGTTACTATGGAAAGTAATCCTTTGAGGGGCTTGTTCAGGGTATCTTCACCTCGACAGGTAGAGCAAATAGTTGCTCCTCAACCCACTGAACCTGCTGAAAATGAAAATGTCTACTTTGAAATTCCTTCGGGTATGATAGAGAAACTGCTAGCTAATCCTTTTGCAGGAGATGGAACATTGCATCCCGATTTACACTTAATCTATGTGGATGAAGTTTGTGGATTATTTAAGCTTGCAGGTATGCCCGATGAAGTTATCAAGAAGAAGGTCTTCCCTTTATCTTTGAAGGGAGATGCATTGACATGGTATAGGCTATATGATGATATGGGATCATGGGACTACAAATGGTTGAAATTGGAATTCCATCAGAAGTTTTATCCTATGCATCTTGTTCATCGTGATTGTAATTATATATATAATTTTTGGCCTCGCAAAGGAGAAAGCATCGCTCAAGCTTGGGGGAGGATTAAGTCAATGTTATATTCATGCCCCAATCATGAGCTCTCATTAGAGATGATTATTCAAAAAAAATATGCTCGGCTTTCTGACAATAATCGCTCCATGCTCGATACTTCTTGTACTGGTTCCTTTATGATGAAGACTATTGAATTCAAATGGGATTTATTGGAAAGAATTAAACGCAACTCTGAAGATTGGGATCTCGACGAAGGTAAGGAGTCAGGTATAACACCTAAGTTTGATTGTGTTAAGTCTTTTATGGATACCGATGTTCTCCATAAATTTAGCACTAAATATGGACTTGACTCTGAGATAGTAGCTTATTTTTGTGAATCTTTTGCTGCTCATGTTGATCTCCCTAAGGAGAAGTGGTTTAAATATAGTCCTCCCATTGAAGTAAAAGTAGTTGCACCTATTAAATTTGAAGAAAAGACTATCACTTATAATGATCCTATTGTTCCTACTGCTTATGTTGAGAAACCACCTTTCCGTGTTAGAATTAAGGATCATGCTAAAGCTTCAACTGTAGTCAACAAAAGTAATATTAGGACACACAAACCCCCTGAGCAAGTTAAAGTTGAACCTAATATTGCTATGGTTAAAGATCTCTTGGTTGATAATATCGATGGGCATGTTATTTACTTCTGTGATGAGGCTGCTAGAATTGCTAAACCTAGTGCTAAAGATAAACATAGACCTGTGGTAGGCATGCCTGTTATTTATGTTAAAATAAGAGATCATTGCTATCATGGCTTGTGTGATATGGGTGCTAGTGCTAGTGCAATACCTATTTCCTTATACAAAGAAATTATGCATGACACTGCACCTACTGAGTTAGAAGAAATTGATGTCACCATTAAGCTTGCCAATAGAGATACAATTTCACCGCTTGGGATTGTTAGAGATGTTGAAGTCTTGTGTGGGAAAGCTAAATATCCTGCTGATTTTCTTGTTCTTGGTTCCCCACAAGATAGCTTTTGTCCCATTATATTTGATAGACCCTTCTTGAACACTGTTAATGCCAAGATAGATTGCAAGAAGGATGTTGTTACTATTGGCTTGGATGATATGTCTCATGAGTTTAATTTCTCTAAATTTCGTACACAACCTCGTGATGAGGAATGGCCTAGTAAAGATGAAATTATTGGTCTTGCTTCTATTGCCGTACCTCCTAGTGATCCATTATAACAATATTTGCTAGACCGTGAAAATGATATGTTTATGAATGAAAGAAGGGAAATAGATGAAGTATTATTTAAACAAGGACCTATTCTGAAACACAACTTGCCTGTTGAAATCCTAGGGGATCCTCCTCCACCCAAGGGTGATCCCGTCTTTGAGCTTAAACCATTACTTGATACTCTTAAATATGCTTATCTTGATGAAAAGAAGATATATCCTGTTATTATTAGTGCTAACCTTTCAGAGCATGAAGAAGAGAAATTGTTGAAAACTCTGAAGAAGCATGTGCTGCTATTGGATATACTCTTGATGATCTTAAGGGCATTAGTCCCACTCTATGCCAACACAAAATAAATTTGGAGAAATACGCCAAACCAGTTATTGATCATCAACGACGGCTGAATCCTAAGATGAAAGAAGTGGTAAGAAAGGAAATACTAAAGCTCCTTGAGGCAGGTATAATTTATCCCGTTGCTGATAGTTAGTGGGTAAGTCATGTCCATTGTGTCCCTAAGAAAGGAGGTATTACTGTCGTTCCTAATGATAAAGATGAATTGATTCCGCAAAGAATTATTACAGGTTATAGGATGGTAATTGATTTCCACAAATTAAATAAGGCTACTAAGAAAGATCATTACCCCTTACCTTTTATTGATCAAATGCTAGAAAGATTATCCAAACATACACATTTTTGCATTCTAGATGGTTACTCTGGTTTCTCTCAAATACATGTGTCAGCTGATGATCAAGCAAAGACCACTTTTACTTGCCCTTTTGGTACTTTTGCTTATAGACGTATGCCTTTTGCTTTATGTAATGCACCTGCTACCTTTCAAAGATGCATGATGGCTATATTCTCTGACTTTTGTGAAAAGATTTGTAAGGTTTTCATGGACGATTTCTCCGTTTATGGATCCTCTTTTGATGATTGCTTGAGCAACCTTGATCGAGTTTTGCAGAGATGTGAAGAAACTAACCTTGTATTGAATTGGGAGAAGTGCCACTTTATGGTTAATGAAGGCATTGTTTTGGGGCATAAAATTTCTGAAAGAGGTATTGAAGTTGATAAAGCTAAAGTTGATGCTATTGAAAAGATGCCATGTCCCAAGGACATCAAAGGTATAAGAAGTTTCCTTGGTCATGCCGGTTTTTATACGAGGTTCATTAAGGACTTCTCAAAAATTTCTCGGCCTCTGACTAATCTCTTACAAAAAGATATACCTTTCATTTCTAATGATGATTGTGTAGAAGCATTTGAAATACTTAAGAAAGCATTAATCTCTGCACCCATTGTTCAACCACCTGATTGGAATTTACCCTTTGAAATTATGTGTGACACTAGTGATTATGCTGTAGGTGTTGTTCTAGGGCAAAGGGTTGATAAGAAATTAAATGTTATTCCATATGCTAGTAAAACTCTAGACAGTGCCCAGAGAAATTATGCCACTACTGAAAAAGAATTCTTAGTAGTTGTATTTTCTTGTGATAAGTTCAGACCTTATATTGTTGATTCTTAAGTAACTATTCACACAGATCATGCTGCTATTAAATATCTTGTGGAAAAGAAAGATGCTAAACCTAGACTTATTAGATGGGTTCTCTTGCTACAAGAATTTGATTTACATATTATTGATAGAAAGGGAGCTGAGAACCCCATTGCAGATAACTTGTCTAGGTTAGAAAATGTTCTTGATGACCCACTACCTATTGATGATAGCTTTCCTGATGAACAATTGAATGTCATAAATGCTTCTCGCACTACTCCATGGTATGCTGATTATGCTAATTACATTGTTGCTAAATTTATACCACCTAGTTTCACATACCAGCAAAATAAAAAGTTTTTCTATGATTTGAGACATTACTTTTGGGATGACCCACATCTTTATAAAGAAGGAGTAGATGGTGTTATTAGGCGTTGTGTACCTGAGCATGAACAGGAACAGATCTTACGCAAGTGTCACTCCGAAGCTTATGGAGGGCACCACGCTAGAGATAGAACTGCACATAAGGTATTGCACTCCGGTTTTTATTGGCCTACTCTCTTCAAGGATGCTCGTAAGTTTGTCTTATCTTGTGATGAATGTCAAAGAATTGGTAACATTAGTAGATGTCAAGAAATGGCGATGAATTATTCACTTGTTATTGAACCATTTGATGTTTGGGGCTTTGATTATATGGGACCGTTTCCTTCCTCTAATGAGTATACACATATTTTAGTTGTTGTTGATTACGTTACTAAGTGGGTAGAAGCTATTCCAACTAGTAGTGTTGATCATAACACCTCTATTAAGATGCTTAAAGAAGTTATTTTCCGAGGTTTGGAGTCCCTGGATATTTAATGACTGATGGTGGTTCACATTTTATTCATGGTGCTTTTCGTAAAATGCTTGATAAGTATGATGTTAATCATAGAACTGCATCTCCTTATCACCCACAGTCTAGTGGTCAAGTAGAATTGAGCAATAGAGAGCTTAAATTAATTTTGCAAAAGACTGTTAATAGATCCAGAAAGAATTGGTCCAAGAAACTTGAAGATGCATTATGGGCCTATAGAACTGCATATAAAAATCCTATGGGCATGTCTCCGTATAAAATGGTTTATGGAAAACCATGTCACTTACCTCTAGAACTAGAACATAAGGCATATTGGGCTGTTAAAGAGCTCAACTATGATTTCAAACTTGCCGGTGAGAAGAGGCCATTTGACATTAGCTCACTTGATGAATGGAGAACCCAAGCCTATGAGAATGCCAAGTTGTTCAAAGAAAAAGTTGAAAGATGGCATCACAAAAGGATACAAAAGCGTGAGTTTAATGTAGGTGATTATGTACTGCTATACAACTCTCGTTTAAGATTTTTTGCAGGAAAACTTCTCTCTAAATGGGAAGGTCCTTACGTTATCGAGGAGGTCTATCATTCCGGTGCCATAAAAATCAACAACTTCGAAGGCACAAATCCGAAGGTGGTCAACGGTCAAAGAATCAAACATTATATCTCAGGTAATCCTATAAATGTTGAAACTAATGCTATTGAAACCGTAACCCCAGAGGAATACATAAGGGACACTTTCTAGAACGTTACAGACTCCGAAAAGGAATAGGTATGTGGTACGGTAAGTAAACCGACTCCAAAACAGTTCTAATGGCAATTTTTCTCCGTTTTGGAAGAGAAATAGGAAAATAAGAAGCAGTCCGAGAAGGACACGAG
Organism: Triticum aestivum; assembly: GCF_018294505.1. Classification (NCBI taxonomy): domain Eukaryota; kingdom Viridiplantae; phylum Streptophyta; class Magnoliopsida; order Poales; family Poaceae; genus Triticum; species Triticum aestivum. Next base: position 98,251,743 of record NC_057808.1, read on the forward strand.
GCCTCCACGAGGGTGGAGGGCGCGCCCCCTACCTCGTGGGCACCTCGTGTGCTCTCCGGACTCTGATTTCTTGCACGATACTTCTTTTGTCGGTAAAAATTCATTATATAATCTCCCGAAGGTTTTGACTCCTGTATTACGCAAATATCCTCTGTTTTTGTTTCGAGTTATTTCTGTCGCAGATTAGAGCAAAATGTCTTCTCAAGAGTCGATCGGGGAGAGCCGGGTGTCTCATCCGACACCGGGACCAGGAACAAACAGCGATGCTGACCACTTTGGGCCAGCAACTGAGGAAGAGATGGAGGACGACTTGAAAAGGATAGATGCCATGGAGGAGGATCAAGAAGTCACTTCTCGCTTCTAGGCCGGATTCATGATGGGGGAACTACAGAGCTCGGCTATTCCAAACTCGGTTATCCCTTCCAATGTTAGATTTCTTTCTTATGAAAATATGAAGAAGAGTGTCACTTGTTCTCCCGCAGCTATGCAACACCCTTGGGTGCAAGGAGCTTTAGCCGTTACAAGAAAGCTTTGTAAGGAAATAATGGACCTCAAACAGCAAGTCAATAAGCTCGAGGAGGAGAATCGTATCCTGAGGGGAATCATCGCCAAGAATATCATATCACCATCCCCAAAGAAACAGATATAATCACATGGGTATGGGCACTCCCCTTGGCAACTGCCAAGCTTGGGGGAGGTGCCCCGGTATCGTATCACCATCACACTCCTATCTTTACCGTTTTTCTTAGTTCGATCCTTTTAGTAATATCTTGATCTAGTAGAATAAGGTTTTTGGTGTGATCTAGTTTTGAGTTTTGTTATATGATCCCTCCATGTAATCGAGTCCATGAGCTATATATAATAAAGATTAGTGTTGAGTCAAGGGCTTGATTATCTTGCTATGATCTTTAGGGAATAAAAGAAAAATAAAGAATAAAAAGAAATAAAAAGAGATCATATTGATCTTATGGAGAGTAATGACTTCACATAAAGAGTATGATGATTAAAAGTTGTTGAGAGTAGACAAACATAGTTTTGGTCATGGTTGCAATTAATAGGAAGTAATAAAGAAAGAGAGGTTTCACATATAAATATACTATCTTAAACATCTTTTATGATTGTGAGCACTCATTAAAATATGACATGCTAAAGAGTTGATGTTGGACAAGGAAGACAACGTAATGGGTCATGTTTTCTTATATCTGAGATAAAGTATATTGTCATGGATCATCCAACATGTTGAGTTTGCCTTTCTCCCTCATGCTAGCCAATTCTTTGCACCAAGTAGAAATACTACTTGTGCTTCCAAATACCCTTAAAACCAGTTTTGCCATGAGAGTCCACCATATCTACCTATGGATTGATTAAGATCCTTCGAGTAAGTTGTCATCGGTGCAAGCAATAAAAATTGCTCTCTAAATATGTATGACTTATTAGTGTGGGAGAAAATAAGCTTTATACGATCTTGTGATGTGGAAGAAATAAAAGCGACGGACTGCATAATAAAGGTCCATATCACAAGTGGCAATATAAAGTGACGTTCTTTTGCATTAAGATTTCGTGCATCCAACCCTGAAAGCGCATGACAACCTCTGCTTCCCTCTGCGAAGGGTCTATCTTTTACTTTTATCTTCTACCTTATGCAAGAGTCATGGTGATCTTCACCTTTCCTTTTACATTTTATCCTTTGGCAAGCACAGTGTGTTGGAAAGATCCTGATATATATATATATATATATATATATATATATATATATATATATATATATATATATATATATATATATATATCCAATTGGATGTAAGTTAGCATGAACTATTATTGTTGACATTACCCTTGAGGTAAAAGGTTGGGAGGCGAAACTATAAGCCCCTATCTTTCTCTGTGTCCGACTAAAACTCTGTAACCACAAGTATTGCGTGAGTGTTAGCAATTGTGAAAGACTAAATGATAGTTGAGTATGTGGACTTGCTGAAAAGCTCTTATATTGACTCTTTCTGATGTTATGATAAATTGCAATTGCTTCAATGGCTGAGATTATAGTTTGTTAGTTTTCAATGAAGTTTCTGATTCATACTTGACATTGTGAATAGATTGTTACTTTATCATAAGAAATCATATGACAATATCCATATATGTTGCTGTTATAAGAATGATCATGATGCCCTCATGTCCGTATTTTATTTTATCGACACCTTTATCTCTAAACATGTGGACATATTTATCATTATCGGCTTTCGCTTGAGGACAAGCGAGGTCTAAGCTTGGGGGAGTTGACACGTCCATTTTGCATCATGCTTTTATATCGATATTTATTGCATTATGGGCTGTTATTACACATTATGTCACAATACTTATGCCTATTCTCTCTTATTTTACAAGGTTTACATAAAGAGGGAGAATGCCGGCAGCTTGAATTCTGGGCTAGAAAAGGAGCAAATATTAGAGACTTATTCTGCACAACTCCAAAAGTCCTGAAACTCCATGGAAGTTATTTTTAGAAATAATAAAAAATACTGAGCGAAGAAAATACCAGAGGGGGGCCACACCCTGGCCACGAGGGTGGGGGCGCGCCCTACCCCCTAGGCGCGCCCCCTGCCTCGTGGGCCCCCTGGTGGCCCTCCGGTGCCCATCTTCTGCTATATGAAGTCTTTCGTCCGAGAAAAAATCATAAGCAAGCTTTCGGGACGAGACTCCGCCGCCACGAGGCGGAACCTTGGTGGAACCAATCTAGGGCTCTGGCGGAGCTGTTCTGCTGGGGACACTTCCCTCCGGGAGGGGGAAATCATCACCATCGTCATCACCAACGCTCCTCTCATCGGGAGGGGTCCAATCTCCATCAACATCTTCACCACCACCATCTCCTCTAAAGCCCTAGTTCATCTCTTGTATCCAATCTTTGTCTCACAGTTTGGGATAGGTACTTGTAGGTTGCTAGTAGTGTTGATTACTCCTTGTAGTTGATGCTAGTTGGTTTATTTGGTGGAATATCATATGTTCAGATCCATTATACATATTAATACCCCTCTGATTATGAACATGAATATGCTTTGTGAGTAGTTACGTTTGTTCCTGAGGACATGGGAGAAGTCTTGCTATTAGTAGTCATGTGAATTTGGTATTCGTTCGATATTTTGATGAGATGTATGTTGTCTCTCTTCTAGTGGTGTCATGTGAACGTCGACTACATGACACTTCACCATTATTTGGGCCTAGAGGAAGGCATTGGGAAGTAATAAGTAGATTATGGGTTGCTAGAGTGACAGAAGCTTAAACCCTAGTTTATGCATTGCTTCGTAAGGGGCTGATTTGGATCCATATGTTTCATGCAATGGTTAGGTTTACCTTAATACTTATTTTGTAGTTGCGGATGCTTGCAATAGGAGTTAATCATAAGTGGGATGCTTGTCCAAGTAAGGACAACACCCAAGCACCGGTCCACCCACATATCAAATTATCAAAGTACCGAACGCGAATCATATGAATGTGATGAAAACTAGCTTGACGATAATTCCCATGTGTCCTCGGGAGCGCTTTTCTCTATATAAGAGTTTGTCCAGGCTTGTCCTTTGCTACAAAAAGGATTGGGTCATCTTGCTGCACTTTATTCACTTTTGTTACTTGTTGCTCATTACAAATTACCTTATCACAAAACTATCTGTTACCTATAATTTCAGTGCTTGCAGAGAATACCTTACTGAAAACCGCTTGTCATTTCCTTCTGCTCCTCGTTGGGTTCGACACTCTTGCTTATCGAAAGGACTACGATAGATCCCCTATACTTGTGGGTCATCACCTAGCCTCTGATGCCAGAGCCAGCACTTTGAAGCTTTTGCTAGAAGACGTACGGCTAACTATGGTCCTGCTGAAAAATCTATCATATATAGATCATCTTTCTGGTACCCTTCAAAGACTAGAGACTTGTCAGATTCCATTAGAACAAGGCAATGATATTTTCCAAATATCACAATCATGTTCAAGTCACAAAGCATTGAGACAGACATTAAGTTGAAACCAAGGGATTCAACAAGCATCACTTTATCCATGTGCTGATCCTTTGAGATTGCAACTCCACCTAGACCCAATACCTTGCTTTTACCAGTGTCAGCAAATGTGATGTGACTCTTGTCAGATGGACGTAAGGTTGAGTCCATGAGAAGACTTCGATCAACAGTCATATGATTAGTGCATCCACTATCCATAATCCATTCTGAAGCATGTGGTGTCATACCCTACAGTACAGTTAGGGGGATAGGCTTCACCAAGAGTATTGTGAAGCATAAACATTTGACAGACAAGAGGATTATCAAAGCTCAGATCAAGGTTAGGACTGATAGGATGAATGGCAAGCGATTCAGGAGCAAAATACATAGTAAGACCATTTGGGCATTTTATCTTGCACCCCACAAGATGTTTTAGGTCCCCAGCATAAGCATCGGACGCCTTTGATTTTCGGCTGGAGACCTTTCCCAGCAAAAGAAAGTTAATTTTTCTTAACCACCCACATCTTCAGGGGTGGCTTAGAAGCAATGAGTCTAAGTGCAAAATCTGAGAACTTTGGCTTTGGAGCCCTAGCAAATAGACTTGCAGGAGGTGAATAATACTCATATGAATAAGCAGAATAGTTCTTAGTCTTATGAACATAGCGGTTTGATGATACGCGCTCATAATCATAAGTTTGAGTATGATTTCCCTACAAAACATTGGCGTTAGGGTGACTCTTGTGAGTCCTCTGTCTGTATGAAGCCTTTGGACCATATGAAGCCTTTGGTCTGGGGTTTGTCTTCTTCCCTTGTGGTGTCATGATGACATTCACAGGAAGATTCTCAAGATACCTTTTGGGCACCCAGATCTTCTTCATAGGTGGTCCATTCCTGCAGTTAGTACCAATATACCTGGCAAACACTTCACCATTCTGATTCTTAAAAAATTTATAGTTTGCATCAAAGGATTCATCAATGATAATCAGGTTAGCACAAGTGAAGCCAGATAAGGTGGATGGGTCCACTGAAGGTCCCTTTGCAGCAACCCATGTGGTTTTGGGGTACTGCTCAGGCTTCCAGTAAGAACCATCAACATTCATTTTCCTCTCGAACCCAACACCCTCTTTTCTAGGGTTTCAGTTCAGAATCTGCTTTTTGAGGACATCACATAGTGTCTGATGCCCTTTGAGACTTTTGTACATCCCAGTCTCAAGCAATGCCTTCAACCTAGCATTTTCATCAGCAACAGTAGTGGTATCCTCAGCAGAGGTGTTAATTACCACATCAGTAGTTGAAGATATTGTGACAGTAGCAGCAGTAGAACATTCAGCAACAGAAGTAGCGTTATCACGCTCAAGGCATTTTAGACATGGTGGTTCAAATCCTTCCTGAGCGGGACTGATCTGTTGAGCGCGAAGTGACTCGTTCTCTTTTTGAAGATCTTCATGAACTGCTCTCAATTTCTCAAGTTCTTGCTTCCTTTGAAGATAATCATAGGAAAGCTTTTCATGAGTTGTTGAGAGCGTTTCATGACGACTTTCAAGTTCCTCGTACTTAACATGAAGATTTTTTATGTCTTTAATTAAGGACTGAGATCGGGTCATTTCCGCGTCCAACAGGTCATCGCTTTTGTCTAACAGTTTTTGAATATGTTCCATAGCTTTCTGTTGTTCAGTTGCAATTTTAGCAAGTGTTTTGTAGCTGGGTTTGGATTCACAATCAGAGTCATCTTCACTAGATGTTTGAAAGTGAGCATCGCGTGAGTTTACCTTGGCACCACGTGCCATGAAGCAGTAGGTGGGGGCAGAGTTGTCCTTGTCATTAGCATCAGCGTTGGTGACAGAGCCATTGTCTTCAGTGTTGAAGATGGACTTGGCAACGTAGGCTGTGGCTAGAGCCAGACTTGCAACGCCAGAGTCGGACTCCTCCTTAGACTCCACCTCTGCCTCCTCAGAAGCAGACTCCTCCTCTGAATCCATTTCCTTGCCAACAAAAGCACGAGCCTTGCCAGATGAGCTCTTCTTATGTGATGAAGACTTGGACGAAGACTTGGAAGAAGACTTTGAGGATTTCTTCTTCTTGTTGTCATCAGAATCATATTCCTTGCTCTTCTTCTTCTTCTTGTTCTCATTGTCCCACTGAGGACACTCAGAGATGTAGTGACCAGGTTTCTTGCACTTGTGGCATGTTCTCTTCTTGTGGTCATGAGTGGAAGCTTCATCATTTCTTGAGCTGGATCTTGAAGACTTTCTGAAGCCTTTCTTCTTGGTGAATTTCTGAAACTTCTTCACAAGCATAGCAAGCTCCTTTCCAATGTCTTCAGGATCCCCAGAACTGCATTCAGATTCTTCTTCAGATGAGGAAACAGCTTTTTCCTTCAAAGCGCGAGTACGTCCATAGCTAGAACCATAGATCTCTCTTTTCTCAGATAACTGTAACTCATGTGTGTTGAGCCTCTCAAGTATGTCAGATGGATCGAGAGTCTTGAAGTCAGGGCGTTCTTGGATCATTAAGGCTAGGGTGTCAAACGGGCTGTCAAGCGATCTCAGGAGTGTCTTGACGATTTCATGCTTGGTGACCTCAGTGGTGCCAAGAGCATGAAGCTCATTTGTGATGTCAGTGAGGAGATCAAACGTGAGCTAGACATTCTCATTGTCGTTTCTCTTGAAGTGGTTGAAGAGGTTGCGAAGAACACTGATCCTTGAGTCTCTCTGGGTTGAGACGCCTTCGTTGACCTTGGACAGCCAGTCCCAAACTAGCTTCGAAGTTTCCATAGCACTCACACGGCCATACTGTCCTTTGGTCAGATAACCACAGATGATGTTCTTGGCAGTAGAATCCGGTTGAATGAACTTCTTGACATCAGCAGGGGTGACACCTTCACCGCCCTTGGGAACGCCGTTCTTGACAACATACCAGAGGTCGACATCAATGGCTTCAAGATGCATCGCATCTTATTCTTCCAGTAGGGGTAATCAGTGCCGTCGAAGACAGGGCACGCAGCGAAGACTTTGATTATCCATGCAGTCGACATAGCTAAAACTCCAGGTGGTTAAACCAAATCACACAGAACAAGGGAGTACCTTGCTCTCATACCAATTGAAAGTGCTAGTTATCGACTAGAGGGGGGTGAATAGGTGATTTTTATGAAAGTCTTCAAAACATGAGAGTTTCGAAGACAAACAAGAGAAATGAACCTATTGATATGCAGCGGAAGGTAGACTACACTAGACAAGCCATAGTCAAGCAAGTAATGAAGCTAAAGTACGAAGACTATTGGCAGCTAGGTAGAATGGATCAATATGGAAGATGGTATGAAGCCAAACAACAATAGTCGTCACACAGTGAAGTCAAACAGACAAGGCAAGCATGCAAATGACTTCACGAAGAAAAACTGTAAATAAGTGAGGGAAGAGATAGAACCAGTTGCTTGGTGAGGACAAGGATTTGTTGGACCAGTTCCAGTTGCTGTGACAACTGTACGTCTGGTTAGGGAGGCTGAGATTCAACTCAGAAGACTGCGTCTTCACCTTATTCCCTTTGAGCTAAGGACACTTAGTCCTCGCCCAATCACTCTGGTAAGTCTTCAAGGTAGACTTCCAAACCTTCACAGACTTCGTTCACCGGCAATCCACAATGACTCTTGGATGCTCAGAACGCGACGCCTAACCGGCTGGAGGATTCACAGTCCTCAAGTGTTGAAGGAAATATGCCCTAGAGGCAATAATAAAGTTATTATTTATTTCCTCATATCATGATAAATGTTTATTATTCATGCTAGAATTGTATTAACCGGAAACATAATACATGTGTGAATACATAGACAAATATAGTGTCACTAGTATGCCTCTACTTGACTAGCTCGTTGATCAAAGATGGTTGAGTTTCCTAACCATAGACATGAGTTGTCATTTGATTAACGGGATCATATCATTAGGAGAATGATGTGATTGACTTGACCCATTCCGTTAGCTTAGCACTTGACCATTTAGTTTACTGCTATTGCTTTCTTCATGACTTATACATGTTCCTATGACTATGAGATTATGCAACTCCCGAATACCGGAGGAACACTTTGTGTGCTACCAAACGTCACAACATAACTGGGTGATTATAAAGGTGCTCTACAGGTGTCTCCGATGGTGTTCGTAGAGTTGGCATAAATCAAGAATAGGATTTGTCACTCCAATTGTCGGAGAGGTATCTCTGGGCCCTCTCGGTAATGCACATCACTATAAGCCTTGCAAGCAATGTGACTAATGAGTTAGTTGCGGGATGATGCATTACGGAACGAGAAAAGAGACTTGCCAGTAACGATATTGAGCTAGGTATTGAGATACCGACGATCGAATCTCGAGCAAGTAACATACCGATGACAAAGGGAACAATGTATGTTGTTATGCGGTTTGACCGATAAAGATCTTCGTAGAATATGTAGGAACCAATATGAGCATCCAGGTTCCGCTATTGGTTATTGACCAGAGACGTGTCTCAGTCATGTCTACATAGTTCTCGAACACGTAGGGTCCGCACGCTTAAAGTTCTGTGACGATCGGTATTATGAGTTTATATGTTTTGATGTACCGAAGGTAGTTCAGAGTCCCGGATATGATCGCGGACATAACGAGGAGTCTCGAAATGGTCGAGACATAAAGATTGATATATTATAAGCCTATATTTGGACATCAGAAGAGTTCCGGGTGAAACCGGGATTTTACCGGAGTGCCGGAGGGGTTACCGGAACCCCTCGGGGGTTTATGGGCCTTGTTGGGCCCTAGTGGAGAGAGAGAGAGGGGCAGGCCACGCGCCCCCTCCTCCTCTGGTACGAATTGGACTAGGAAGGGGGGCGGCGCCCCCCTTTCCTTCTCCTTCTCCCCCTTCCTTTCCCCCTCCTAGTAGGAGTAGGAAAGAGGGGAGTCCTACTCCTACTAGGAGGAGGACTCCTCCTGGCGCGCCCTACAGGGCCGGCCGGCCTCCCCCTTGCTCCTTTATGTACGGGGGCAGGGGCACCCTAGAACACACAAGTTGATCATTGATCTCTCTCAGCCGTGTGCGGTGCTCCCTGCACCATAATCCACCTCGGTCATATCGTAGCGGTGCTTAGGCGAAGCCCTGGGATGGTAGCTTCATCAACATCATCACCACGCCATCGTGCTGACGAAACTCTCCCTCGAGCTCTACTGGGTCATGAGTTCGCGGGACGTCACCGAGCTGAATGTGTGCTGAACGCGGAGGTGCCGTACGTTCGGTACTGAGGATCAGTCGATCGTGAAGACGTATGACTACATCAACCGTGTTGTCATAATACTTCCGCTTAACGGTCTACGAGGGTACGTGAACGACACTCTCCCCTCTTGTTGCTATGCATCACCATGATCTTGCGTGTGCATAGGATTTTTTTTTGAAATTACTACGTTCCCCAACAGTGGCATCCGAGCCAGGTTATTGCGTAGATGTCATATGCATGAGTAGAACACAAGTGAGTTCTGGGCGATACAAGTCATACTGCTTACCAGCATGTCATACTTTGGTTCGGCGGTATGGTTGGATGAAGCGGCCCGGACCGACATTACGCGTACGCTTACGCGAGACTGGTTCTACCGACGTGCTTTGCACATAGGTGGCTGGCGGGTGTCAGTTTCTCCAACTTTAGTTGAACCGAGTGTGACTACGCCCGGTCCTTGAGAAGGTGAAACCAGAACTAACTTGACGAACTGTCGTTGCGGTTTTGATGCGTAGGTAAGAACGGTTCTTGCTCAGCCCCTAGCAGCCACGTAAAACTTGCAACAACAAAGTAGAGGACGTCTAACTTGTTTTTGCAGGGCATGTTGTGATGTGATATGGTCAAGACATGATGCTATATTTATTGTATGAGATGATAATGTTTTGTAACGGAGTTATCGGCAACTGGCAGGAGCCATATGGTTGTCGCTTTATTGTATGCAATGCAATCGCCCTGTAATTGCTTTACTTTATCACTAAGCGGTAGCGATAGTCGTAGAAGCAATAGTTGGCGAGACGACAACGATTCTACGATGGAGATCAAGGTGTCGCGCCGGTGACGATGGTGATCATGACGGTGCCTTGGAGATGGAGATCAAAGACACAAGATGATGATGGCCATATCATATCACTTATATTGATTGCATGTGATGTTTATCCTTTATGCATCTTATTCTGCATTGTTTGACGGTAGCATTATAAGATGATCTCTCACTAAATTTCAAGATAAAAGTATTCTCCCTGAGTATGCACCATTGCCAAAGTTCACCGTGCCGAGACACCACGTGATGATCGGGTGTGATAAGCTCAACGTTCATCTACAACAGGTGTAAGACAGTTTTGCACACGCAGAATACTTGGGTTAAACTTGACGAGCCTAGCATATGCAGATATGGCCTCGGAACACTGAGACCGAAAGGTCGAGCGTGAATCATATAGTAGATATGTGATCAACATAGTGATGTTCACCATTGAAAACTACTCCATCTCACGTGATGATCGGTTATGGTTTAGTTGATATGGATGACGTGATCACTTAGATGATTAGAGGGATGTCTATCTAAGTGGGAGTTCTTAAGTAATATGATTAATTGAACTTAAATTTATCGTGAACTTAGTACCTGATAGTATTTTGCTTGTCTATGTTGTTGTAGATATTTGGCCCGTGTTGTTGTTCCATTGAATTTTAATGCGTTCCTTGAGAACGCAAAGTTGAAATATGATGGTAGCAATTACACGGACTGGGTCCGTAACTTGAGGATTATCCTCATTGCTGCACAGAAGAATTATGTCCTAGAAGCACCGCTGGGTGCCAGGCCTGCTGCAGATGCAACTGACGACGTTAAGAACGTCTGGCAGAGCAAAGCTGATGACTAATCGATAGTTCAGTGTGCCATGCTTTACGGCTTAGAACCGGGACTTCAACGACGTTTTGAACGTCATGGAGCATATGAGATGTTCCAGGAGTTGAAGTTAATATTTCAAGCAAATGCCCGGATTGAGAGATATGAAGTCTCCAATAAGTTCTACAGCTGCAAGATGGAGGAGAATAGTTCTGTCAGTGAACATATACTCAAAAATGTCAGGGTATAACAATCACTTGATTCAACTGGGAGTTAATCTTCCGGATAATAGTGTCATTGACAGAATTCTTCAATCACTACCACCAAGCTACAAGAGCTTCGTGATGAACTATAATATGCAAGGGATGGATAAGACAATTCCCGAGCTCTTCGCAATGCTAAAGGCTGCGGAGGTAGAAATCAAGAAGGAGCATCAAGTGTTGATGGTCAACAAGACCACCAGTTTCAAGAAAAAGGGTAAAGGGAAGAATAAGGGGAACTTCAAGAAGAACGGCAAACAAGTTGCTGCTCAAGAGAAGAAACCCAAGTCTGGACCTAAGCCTGAGACTGAGTGCTTCTACTGCAAACAGACTGGTCACTGGAAGCGGAACTGCCCCAAGTATTTGGCGGATAAGAAGGATGGCAAGGTGAACAAAGGTATATGTGATATACATGTTATTGATGTGTACCTTACTAGAGCTCGCAGTAGCACCTGGGTATTTGATACTGGTTCTGTTGCTAACATTTGCAACTCGAAACAGGGACTACGAATTAAGCGAAGACTGGCTAAGGACGAGGTGACGATGCGCGTGGGAAATGGTTCCAAAGTCGATGTGATCGCCGTCGACACGCTACCTCTACAGCTACCTTCGGGATTAGTTTTAGGCCTAAATAATTGTTATTTGGTGCCAGCGTTAAGCATGAACATTATATCTGGATCTTGTTTGATGCGAGACGGTTATTCATTTAATTCTAAGAATAATGGTTGTTCTATTTACATGAGTAATATCTTTTATGGTCATGCACCCTTGAAGAGTGGTCTATTTGTGTTGAATCTCGATAGTAGTGATACACATATTCATAGTGTTGAAGCCAAAAGATGCAGAGTTGATAAGGATAGTGTAACTTATTTGTGGCACTGCCGTTTGGGTCATATTGGTGTAAAGCGCATGAAGAAACTCCATACTGATGGACTTCTGAAATCACTTGATTATGAATCACTTGGTACTTGCGAACCATGCCTCATGGGAAAAATGACTAAAACGCCATTCTCCGGAACAATGGAGCGAGCAACAGATTTATTAGAAATCATACATACTGATGTATGTGGTCCGATAAATATTGAGGCTCGCGGCGGGTATCGTTATTTTCTCACCTTCACAGATGATTTGAGCAGATATGGGTATATCTACTTAATCAAGCATAAGTCTGAAACATTTGAAAAGTTCAAAGAATTTCAGAGTGAAGTGGAAAATCATCGTAACAAGAAAATAAAGTTTCTATGATCTAATCGTGGAGGAGAATATTTGAGTTATGAGTTTGGTCTACATTTGAAACAATGCGGAATAGTTTTGCAACTCACGCCACTCGGAACACCACAGAGTAATGGTGTGTCCGAACGTCGTAATCGTACTTTACTAGATATGGTGCGATCTATGATGTCTCTTACTGATTTACCGCTATCGTTTTGGGGTTATGCTTTAGAGACAGCTGCATTCATGTTAAATAGGGCACCATCAAAATCCGTTGAGACGACGCCTTATGAACTGTGGTTTGGCAAGAAACCAAAGTTGTCGTTTCTTAAAGTTTAGGGTTGTGATTCTTATGTGAAAAAAGCTTCAACCTGATAAGCTCGAACCCAAATCGGAGAGATGTGTCTTCATAGGATACCCAAAGGAAACTGTTGGGTACACCTTCTATCACAGATCCGAAGGCAAGACATTCGTTGCTAAGAATGGATCCTTTCTAGAGAAGGAGTTTCTCTCGAAAGAAGTGAGTAGGGGGAAAGTAGAACATGATGAGGTAACTGTACCTGCTCCCTTATTGGAAAGTAGTTCATCAAAGAAACCGGTTTCTGTGACACCTACACCAATTAGTGAGGAAGTTAATGATGTTGATCATGAATTTTCAGATCAAGTTACTACCGAACCTCGTAGGTCAACTAGAGTAAGATCCGCACCAGAGTGGTACGGTAATCCTATTCTGGAGGTCATGTTACTTGACCAAGGTGAACCTACGAACTATGAAGAAGCGATGGTGAGCCCAGATTCCACAAAATGGCTTGAAGCCATGAAATCTGAGATGGGATCCATGTATGAGAATAAAGTGTGGACTTTGGTTGACTTGCCCGATGAACGGCAAGCCATAGAGAATAAATGGATCTTCAAGAAGAAGACTGACGCTGACGGTAATGTTACTGTCTACAAAGCTCGACTTGTTGCGAAAGGTTTTCGACAAGTTCAAGGAGTTGACTACGATGAGACTTTCTCACCCGTAGCGATGCTTAAGTCTGTCCGAATCATGTTAGCAATTGCCTCATTTTATGATTATGAAATTTGGCAAATAGGTGTCAAAACTGCATTCCTGAATGGATTTCTAGAAGAAGAGTTGTATATGATGCAACCAGAAGGTTTTGTCGATCCAAAGGGAGCTAACAAAGTGTGCAAGCTCCAGCGATCCATTTATGGACTGGTGCAAGCCTCTCGGAGTTGGAATAAACGTTTTGATAGTGTGATCAAAGCATATGGTTTTATATAGACTTTTGGAGAAGCCTGTATTTACAAGAAACTGAGTGGGAGCTCTGTAGCATTTCTAATATTATATGTGGATGACATATTGTTGATTGGAAATGATATAGAATTTCTGGATTGCATAAAAGGATACTTGAATAAGAGTTTTTGAATGAAAGACCTCGGTGAAGCTGCTTATATATTGGGCATCAAGATCTATGGAGATAGATCAAGACGCTTAATTGGATTTTCACAAAGCACATACCTTGATAAAGTTTTGAAGAAGTTCAAAATGGATCAACCAAAGAAAGGATTCTTGCATGTGTTACAAGGTGTGAAGTTGAGTCAGACTCAATGCCCGACCACTTCAGAAGATAGAGAGAAAATGGAAAATGTTCCCTATGCTTCAGCCATAGGCTCTATCATGTATGCAATGCTGTGTACCAGACCTGATGTGTGCCTTGCTATTAGTTTAGCAGGGAGGTACCAAAGTAATCCAGGAGTGGATCACTGGACAGCAGTCAAGAACATCCTGAAATACCTGAAAAGCACTAAGCATATGTTTCTCGTTCATGGAGGTGACAAAGAGCTCGTCGTAAATGGTTACGTCGACGCAAGCTTTGACACTGATCCGGACGATTCTAAATCGCAAACCGGATACGTGTTTACATTGAACGGTGGAGCTATCAGTTGGTGCAGTTCTAAACAAAGCGTCGTGGTGGGATCTACGTGTGAAGCGGAGTACATAGCTGCTTTGGAAGCAGCAAATGAAGGAGTCTGGATGAAGGAGTTCATATCCGATCTAGGTGTCATACCTAGTGCATCAGGACCAATGAAAATCTTTTGTGACAATACTGGTGCAATTGCCTTGGCAAAGGAATCCAGATTTCACAAGAGAACCAAGCACATCAAGAGACGCTTCAATTCCATCCGGGATCAAGTCCAGGTGGGATACATGGAGATTTGCAAGATACATACGGATCTTAATGTTGCAGACCGGTTGACTAAGCCTCTTCCACGAGCAAAACATGATCAGCACCAAGACTCCATGGGTGTTAGAATCATTATTGTGTAATCTAGATTATTGACTCTAGTGCAAGTGGGAGACTGAAGGAAATATGCCCTAGAGGCAATAATAAAGTTATTATTTATTTCCTCATATCATGATAAATGTTTATTATTCATGCTAGAATTGTATTAACCGGAAACATAATATATGTGTGAATACATAGACAAATATAGTGTCACTAGTATGCCTCTACTTGACTAGCTCGTTGATCAAAGATGGTTGAGTTTCCTAATCATAGACATGAGTTGTCATTTGATTAACGGGATCACATCATTAGGAGAATGATGTGATTGACTTGACCCATTCCGTTAGCTTAGCACTTGATAGTTTAGCTTACTGCTATTGCTTTCTTCATGACTTATACATGTTCCTATGACTATGAGATTATGCAACTCCTGAATACCGGAGGAACACTTTGTGTGCTACCAAACGTCACAACGTAACTGGTTGATTATAAAGGTGCTCTACAGGTGTCTCCGATGGTGTTCGTAGAGTTGGCATAAATCAAGAATAGGATTTGTCACTCCGATTGTCGGAGAGGTATCTCTGGGCCCTCTCGGTAATGCACATCACTATAAGCCTTGCAAGCAATGTGACTAATGAGTTAGTTGCGGGATGATGCATTACGAAACGAGAAAAGAGACTTGCCGGTAACAAGATTGAGCTAGGTATTGAGATACCGACGATCGAATCTCGAGCAAGTAACATACCGATGACAAAGGGAACAACGTATGTTGTTATGCGGTTTGACCGATAAAGATCTTCGTAGAATATGTAGGAACCAATATGAGCATCCAGGTTCCGCTATTGGTTATTGACCAGAGACGTGTCTCAGTCATGTCTACATAGTTCTCGAACCCGTAGGGTCCGCACGCTTAAAGTTCTGTGACGATCGGTATTATGAGTTTATATGTTTTGATGTACCAAAGGTAGTACGAAGTCCCGAATATGATCACGGACATGAAGAGGAGTCTCGAAATGGTCGAGACATAAAGGTTGATATATTGGAAGCCTATATTTGGACATCGAAAGAGTTCCGGGTGAAACCGGGATTTTACCGGAGTGCCGGAGGGGTTACCGGAACCCCCGGGGGTTTATGGACCTTGTTGGGCCCTAGTGGAGAGAGAGAGGGGCGGCCAGGGCAGGCCACGCGCCCCCTCCCCCTCTGGTCCGAATTGGACTAGGAAGGGGGGCGGCGCCCCCCTTTCCTGCTCCTTCTCCCCCTTCCTTTCCCCCTCCTAGTAGCAGTAGGAAAGAGGGGAGTCCTACTCCTACTAGGAGGAGGACTCCTCCTCCTCCTGGTGCGCCCTACAGGGCCGGCCGGCCTCCCCCCTTGCTCCTTTATATACGGGGGCAGGGGACACCCTAGAACACACAAGTTTATCATTGATCTCTCCCAGCTGTGTGCGGTGCCCCCCTCCACCATAATCCACCTCGGTCATATCGTAGCGCTGCTTAGGCGAAGCCCTGCGTCGGTAGCTTCATCAACATCGTCACCATGCCATCGTGCTGACGAAACTCTCCCTCGAGCTCTACTGGATCATGAGTTCGCGGGACGTCACCGAGCTGAACGTGTGCCGAACGCGGAGGTGTCGTATGTTCGGTACTGAGGATCGGTCGATCGTGAAGACGTACGACTACATCAACCGCGTTGTCATAACGCTTCCGCTTAACGGTCTACGAGGGTACGTGGATGACACTCTCCCCTCTCGTTGCTATGCATCACCATGATCTTGCGTGTGCGTAGGAAATTTTATGAAATTACTACGTTCCCCAACAAGTGTAACAAGTCTTCAGGTCACGCGGACAGAAAGACTTCAGTGATGCCTAACACTCTTTGGCTCTGGGTGTTTTGGGCTTTGTCCTCGCAAGGATTTCTCTCTCTCAAAGGCTTCGAGGTGGGTTGCTCTCAAACGACAAAAGCCGTGCACTAACTCTGAGCAGCCACCAATTTATGGTGTAGGGGGTGGGATATTTATAGCCACTAGGCAACCCGACCTGATTTGTCCGAAATGACCCTGGGTCACTAAGGAACTGACACGTGTTCCAACGGTCAGATTTCAAACACATGCGGCAGCTTGACTTGGGCTACAAGTAAAGCTGACTCATCCAGCTCTGGATAAGATTTGCTCTCATTGTCTTCGCTCGAAGACTTAGGATTTGGTTGAGCATCACTTCAGTCACTCTGACGTTGTTCACTTGGACCCCACTTAATAGTACGGTGGTTCCTATGACTCAACAAAGAAGAAAAGGAAACTACGAAACAACTATGTCTTCGCACTCCATAGTCTTCACGTGAATGTCTACTCGAGTCATAATATTCGTTGTGATTATCTTCACATACCACCATTGACTTCAATGTCTTCACACATTTTTAGGGGTCATCTCCGGTAGGTAAACCGAATCAATGAGGGACACTACCTGTGTTATCCTGTAATTCTCACAAACACATCAGTCCCTCAACCAGGTTTGTCGTCAATACTCCAAAACCAACTAGGGGTGGCACTAGATGCACTTACAATAACTTGATGAGGTAATTGTACCTGCTCCCTTATTGGAAAGTAGTTCATCACAGAATCAGTTCCAGTGATTCCTACACCAATTAGTGAGGAAGCTAATAATAATGATCATGAAGCTTCAGATCGAGTTACTATTGAACCTCGTAGGTCAACCAGAGTAAGATCCGCACCAGAGTCGTACGGTAATACTATTATGGAAGTCATGTTACTTGACCATGACGAACCTACGAACTTTGAGGAAGCGATGATGAGCCCAGATTCCGTGAAATTGCTTGAGGCCATGAAATCTGAGATGGGATCCATGTATTAGAACAAAGTATGGACTTTGGTTGGCTTGCCCGATGAAAGGTAAGCAATAGAGAATAAATGGATCTTCAAGAAGAAGAATGACGCTGACGGTAATGTTACTGTCTACAAAGCTCGACTTGTTGCAAAAGGTTTTCGACAAGTTCAAGGAGTTGACTACGATGAGACCTTCTCACCCGTAGCGATGCTTAAGTCTGTCAGAATCATGTTAGCAATTGCTGCATTTTATGATTATGAAATTTGGCAAATGGATGTCAAAACTGCATTCCTTAATGGATATCTTAAAGAAGAGTTGTATATGATGCAACCAAAAGGTTTTGTCGATCCAAAAGGTGCTAACAAAGTGTGCAAGCTCCAGCGATCCATTTATGGACTAGTGCAAGCCTCTCGGAGTTGGAATATATGCTTTGATAGTGTGATCAAAGCATATGGTTTTATACAGACTTTTGGAGAAACCTGTATTTACAAGAAAGTGGGTGGCAGCTCTGTAGCATTTCTGATATTATGTGTGGATGACATATTGTTGACCGGAAATTATACTGAATTTCTGAATAGCATAAAAGGATACTTGAATAAGAATTTTTCAATGAAAGACCTCGGTGAAGCTGCTTATATATTGGGCATCAAGATCTATAGAGATAAATCAAGACGCTTAATTGGACTTTCACAAAGCACATACCTTGATAAAGTTTTGAAGAAGATCAAAATGGATCAGTCAAAGAAAGGGTTCCTGCCTGTATTACAAGGTGTGAAGTTGAGTCAGACTCAATGCCTGACCACTGCAGAAGATAGAGAGAAAATGAAAGTAATTTCCTATGCCTCAGCCATAGGTTCTATCATGTATGCAATGCTGTGTACCAGACCTGATGTGTGCCTTGCTATTAGTTTAGCAGGGAGGTGCCAAAGTAATCCAGGAGTGGATCACTGGACAACGGTCAAGAACATCCTGAAATACCTAAAAAGGACTAAGGATATGTTTCTCGTTTATGGAGGTGACAAAGAGCTCGTCGTAAATGGTTACGTCGATGCAAGCTTTGACTCCGATCCGGATAACTCTAAGTCACAAACTGGATACGTATTTATATTGAATGGTGGAGCTGTCAGTTGGTGCGGTTCCAAACAGAGCATCGTGGCGGGATCTACGTGTGAAGCGGAGTACATAGATGCTTCGGAAGTAGCAAATGAAGGAGTTTGGATGAAGGAGTTCATATCCGATTTAGGTGTCATACCTACTGCATCGGGTCCAATGAAAATCTTTTGTGACAATACTGGAGCAATAGCCTTGGCGAAGGAATCCAGGTTTCACAAGAGAACCAAGCACATCAAGAGACGCTTCAATTCCATCCGCGATCTAGTCAAGGAGGGTGACATAGAAGTTTGCAAAATACATACGGATCTGAATGTTGCAGACCCGTTGACTAAGCCTCTTCCACGAGCAAAACATGATCAACACCAAGACTCCATGGGTGTTAGAATCATTACAATGTAATCTAGATTATTGACTCTAGTGCAAGTGGGAGAATGAAGGAAATATGACCTAGAGGCAATAATAAAGTTGTTATTTATATTTCCTTATATCATGATAAATGTTTATTATTCATGCTAGAATTGTATTAACCGGAAACTTAGTACATGTGTGAATACATAGAAAAACAGAGTGTCCGTAGTATGCCTCTACTAGACTAGCTCGTTAATCAAAGATGGTTAAGTTTCCTGACCATAGACATGTGTTGTCATTTGATGAACGTGATCACATCATTAAAGAATGATGTGACGGACATGACCCATCCGTTAGCTTAGCATTAATGATCATTTAGTTTTATTGCTATTGCTTTCACAA
This sequence comes from Triticum aestivum, assembly GCF_018294505.1. NCBI lineage: Eukaryota > Viridiplantae > Streptophyta > Magnoliopsida > Poales > Poaceae > Triticum > Triticum aestivum. Next base: position 98,271,034 of record NC_057808.1, read on the forward strand.
TGACTTATACATGTTCCTCTCACTATGAGATTATCCAACTCCCGAATACCGGAGGAACACCTGGTGTGCTATACAACGTCACAACGTAAATGGGTGATTACAAAGATTCTCCACAGGTGTCTCTGATGGTGTTTGTTGAGTTGGCATAGATCGAGATAAGGATTCGTCACTCCGTGTTTCGGAGAGGTATCTCTGGGCCCACTCGATAATGATCATCACTATAAGCCTTGCAAGCAATGTGACTAATGAGTTAGTTGCGGGATGATGTATTACGGAACGAGTAAAGAGACTTGCCGGTAACGAGATTGAACTAGGTATGATGATACCAACGATCGAATCTCGGGCAAGTAACATACCGATGACAAAGGGAACAATGTATGTTGTTATGCGGTTTGACTGATAAAGATCTTCGTAGAATATGTAGGAGCCAATATGAGCATCCAGGTTCCGCTATTGGTTATTGTCCAGAGATGTGTCTTAGTCATGTCTACATATTAATCGAACCCGTAGGGTCTGCACACTTAATGTTCGATGACGATTTGTATTATGAGTTTATGTGATTTGATGACAAGGTTGTTCAGAGTCCCGTAGGAGATCACGGACATGACGAGGAGTATTGAAATGGTCGAGACATAAAGATTCATATATTGGAAGGTTACTGTAGCGACCAGACCTCAAACAGTCTGACCTCTGTGCATAAGTGTCATCCCTGGATTGGTAATGCTGACACACGCAGTGCTTGGAGGATTTATAACAGAGTAGCAATCACACACTTATTACATCGAATGTCTCAAAAGAGAACTTATTACAATAAATATGGCTTAAGGCCATCTAAAACGATAACAGCGGAAGGCTTGGAAGATAAAGTGAGTCCATCAACTCCAACGGCATCACTGAGTGAAAGACCACGACCTAAGGCTCCTTACTCGTTGTCTGAAAAGTCTGCAACATGATATGTTGCAGCCCAAAAATGGGTCAGCACATGGAATATGCTGGCAATGTAACACAAAGTATAAAGAACAGAATAATGCTATCACACCATGCATATATGGCTGGTGGAGGCTGTAGGGTTAATATGTTTTGCGAAAAGCCAATTTTTCCCTACTGCAAAGGAATAAGTTTTATTTAACTACAAAGTTTGTTGAAAAATGTTGAGAAGGTAAAGCCCCTCTCAATCCCAATTAAAAGTAATCATTAACAACCCAATCAAATTAATTAAGTAGTGATGAGATCAACATGATAATCCAAGAACTAGATACTCAAGATGTCCATAACCGGGGACACGGCTAACCATGATTAGTTTATACACTCTACAGAGGTTTGCGCACTTTTCCCCACAAAACTCGATCTCCTCCATTTGGTTTCTCGCACTACAAGATGTTTGAGAAACGGATGACCGAGACATAGTCTTTCAGAAGCGTTAGCACCTTACGATGGGTAGACCGTACCACCTACATCCCCTACATCTGCTAGTCTACCACTGTAAGAGTTCACACGACTTAATCAACTATGCTAGAGCCCATAATAGCTTGTGGCTGCACACGGAAGTTTCTAGTATGAATAATCTCATGATCCCTTTGAGCCTGGGTGGCAGTCCATAGAAGAATCACACGGTACCCCCAGGATTTCCAAAAAAATACAGGCAATCACTGGATTCCCAAGGTGCCTCAATCCACCCAGATGTGTATTTAAGTTGCCACCTTAAGTTGAACCAATAATTAACAATCTCACAACTGTCATGGATACACTCAAACCCAATCCACGTCTACGAGCATAGCATAGCAATATAAGCATAGCGTAGAAGTAACTCCCAAGGTTTGATAATAAACAGGTGAATAGGTACTACCTCATCTACTTCCCAAACCCACAATTTAATTCAGATCCTAACCATGCAATTGTTTGAGGATTGATCTAATGCAATAAAACTGGGTAGTACGAGGTATGATCAAAGTGTTACTTGCCTTGCTGATGATCCGCGAAACCTAGAGACTCGTAGTAGCACGCTTCGCACTCCGGGTACTCTATCGCAAACAAACAAGCATACAATAAGCAATCAAGCAAGAGCACGGGTAAAACTCAAATAAAATATCTAACCAGAAAGTTCAACTTGAGAACTCCGGTTTGCAAAAATAATCAAATCAAACGAAACAACAAAACTCAAACGGCGAAAGAAACAAGCTTCGTTTACTAATTTGAACTAAAGTCAAATTTTACAGTAGCAAAATCTTGTTCAAGTTGGTTAAACAGAAAGAGGGTTTCGAGACAAAACTCTAGGTGCTTGAATCACCTGATTCCAATAAACGAGCAAAAAGTTATACTAGAACGAAAATCGGATCAGAAATCGCAATCGAAAATAATCGCGGAAAATCCAAGAAAAAGAAAAACTGACGAACAGGCTAATGAACGAGCATTCGCTGTCTACGGTAAACGGTGAAAACCGTTCGTTAAAACGAACGAACGAGCGTTCGCTATCTAACTAAACCGAAAAAAAACGATCTAAAAAAATAAACCGCGGTTCTTAAAAAACCGTACGGTTTTCCGAAGAAAACCGGCGGCGGCAGCGGCGCGGCTACCTCCGGCGGCTCCGGCGACGGCGGTGGCGGCGGGAGGCTCCGGCGAGGCGGCGCGGGCGGCGCGTCGGCGGCGTCCGACGGCGGCGGCGGCGTAGCAGCGGCGGGCGGCGGCGGCGCATGCGGCGGCTAGGGTTAGGGTTATGGGCGCGGGGCGGGCTGGCGGCGCTAGTGGGCTTCGGCGGCTCGGGGCGGGGCGGCTTATAAAGGCCCCCCGGGCGGAGTCCCGCTCGGGTACGGCCCGGAGTCAGTTTGACTTTTTTTTAATAATACCGACGTGCAGAAAAAAGGAAAAGAAATACTAAACGGACTCCAAAAATCCCGAATAAATTTTCCCCGTCTTCTAAAAATAATCCGGACAAGGTGAACATTTATTTGGGCCTAAAATGCAATTTTGAAAAACGCATATTTTTCCTAATTCAAATAAAATAGCGATAAAACTCCGAATAAAAATCTTATTTGATTTTAATATCAAATCTCTGATATTTCTTTATTTTGAGGAAGTCATTTTATCCTCTCTCTTTTATTTTTTTTATAAAAGAAATATTTCAAAGAAAAATCATTAAAATCAAACGATCCTCTTTTCAAAAATTCGAGAAAAACTCGAATATGAAATAAATTGAAATCCCCAACTCTCTCCGTGGGTCCTTGAGTTGCGTGGAATTTCAAGGATCAAAACAAAATGCAATAAAATATGGTATGCAATGATGATCTAATGTATAACATTCCAAATTAAAAATTTGGGATGTTACAAACCTACCCCCCTTAAGATGAATCTCGCCCTCGAGATTCGGGTTGGCTAGAAAATAGGTGAGAGTGATCCTTCCGTAGGTCTTCCTCTCGTTCCCAAGTGGCTTCATCCTCGGTATGGTGACTCCACTGATCTTTGCAGAACTTGATTACTTTGTTGCGTGTAACTCGGCTGGCAAACTCGAGTATCTTGACTGGTTTCTCCTCATATGTCAAATCACTATCCAACTGTATCGCTTCTAGCGGCACTGTATCTCTAAGAGGAATATCAGCCATCTCCGCGTGGCACTTCTTCAACTGAGAAACGTGGAAGACATCGTGAACTCCAGACAATCCCTTCAGGTAATTCCAACTTGTAGGCAACTTCTCCCATACGTTCCAAAACTCTGTATGGTCCCACAAAACGTGGTGCTAACTTTCCCTTAACTCCAAAGCGCTTCACTCCTCGAAGTGGTGATACTCGAAGATACACTCTGTCTCCGACTTTGTAGACTGTCTCCTTGCGTTTAGAATCCGCGTAACTCTTCTGCCTGGATTGGGCTACCTTGAGTCTATCGCGAATCAGCTTTACCTTCTCTTCAGACTCTTTAATCAAATCTGGTCCAAACAACTGTCGGTCTCCAACTTTGTCCCACAACAACGGTGTTCTGCACCTCCTTCCGTACAGCGCTTCAAAAGGGGCCATCTTCAAACTGGCTTGATAACTGTTGTTATAAGAGAACTCTGCATAAGGCAAATTATCGTTCCAGCTAGATCCATAGTCTAGCGCACGAACTCTCAACATGTCCTCCAGAATCTGATTTACTCTTTCATCTGTCCATCTGTTTGCGGGTGAAAAGCTGTACTGAACTCTAGTCTGGTTCCCAAAGTTTCATGCAACTGATTCCAAAACTTTGAAGTAAACTGGGTTCCTCTATCTGATACAATGGTCCTCGAAACTCCATGCAGACATACGATCCTGGTCATGTATATCTTTGCCAACTTAGCACTGGTGTAAGTGGTCTTCACGGGGATGAAATGAGATACTTTTGTCAAACGATCGACTACAACCCATATTGAGTCATAGCCTGAACGAGTCCTGGGTAATCCCGTGATAAAATCCATGCCTAGTTTATCCCACTTCCATTCGGGTATAGGCAATGGATGTAGCAATCCTGCTGCCTTCTGATGTTCTGCCTTCACTCTCCGACATACATCACAAACTGCTACATACTCCGCAATATCTTTCTTCATTCCGGTCCACCAGAAACTATCCTTCAAATCCAGATACATCTTGGTATTTCCTGGGTGAATCGAATATGGTGAATCATGGGCCTCTTGCAGAATCAACTTCCTGATCTCTTGATCATTGGGCACATATACGCGGTCCTCAAACCATAAGGTATCGTGCTCATCCTCACGAAATCCTTTAGCCTTTCATTTACTCATCCTTTCCTTTATCTCGGCAATCTCCTTGTCCGTCTTCTGAGCTTCTCTGATTTTATCCATCAAGGTAGACTGAATTTCCAAGGCTGCTACATAACCTCTTGGAACTATCTCCAAACGCAGCTCGCAAGGTCTTCTGCTAACTCCTTGGGTAACTCTCCGATCATGAGGGTATTTACATGACTCTTGCGGCTCAACGCATCAGCTACTACGTTATCCTTTCCTGGGTGATAATGCAATCTCATATCATAATCCTTAATGAGCTCTAGCCATCTCCTCTGTCTGAGATTCAGCTTGTGATCCGTGTATACCTCACAATGGTTTTCGATGAGAAAGTGTCTCCATGTTTTCAACGCATGCACTACGACTGCTAACTCCAAATCATGTGTAGCATAATTTAACTCATGGGGTTTAAGCTGTCGTGAGGCATATGAAACAACTCTTTCATCTTGCATAAGTACGGCTCCAAGTCCTCGACGTGAAGCGTCGCAACACTGGTGATGTAACCAAGCGTCTTTTCAACTCCTAAAAACTAGCCTCACATTCCTCAGTCCAATTGAATTTGGTGTCCTTCTTCAACAATTCCGTCATAGGCTTTGCAATCTTTGAGAAATTCTCAATGAACCTCCGGTAGTATCCTACGAGTCCAAGGAAACTCCGGATCTCTCCAACTGTCGTGGGTGACTCCCAATTTGTCATAGTGACAACTTTGGTGCGGTCTACTGCTATTCCTTCCCCGGATATAACATGTCCAAGGAATCCGACTTCCTTCAGCCAAAACTCACACTTGCTGAACTTGGCGTATAGCTGATGTTCCCTGAGCTTCCCAAGTACCAAATGCAAATGCTCTTTATGTTCCTCTTCGTTCTTAGAGTAGACCAGAATATCATCAATGAACACCACGACGAACTTATCCAAAAACTCCATAAACACCTTGTTCATCATGTTCATAAAATAGACAGGTGCGTTTGTGACGCACCCGATTTGACCGTACACTAATCATGCACGCAAATGTGTACGATCAAGATCAGGGACTCACGGGAAGATATCACAACACAACTCTACAACATAAATAAGTCATACAAGCATCATAATACAAGCCAGGGGCCTCGAGGGCTCGAATACAAGTGCTCGATCATAGACGAGTCAGCGGAAGCAACAATATCTGAGTACAGACATAAGTTAAACAAGTTTGCCTTAAGAAGGCTAGCACAAAAGTAACAACGATCGAAAAGGCAAGGCCTCCTGCCTGGGACCTCCTAACTACTCCTCGAAGCCGAACTCCATGTAGAATCATCCTCGGGATCTCTAGCTCCTGGACTCCAGCATCTGGTTGCGACAATCAGGTATAGAAAGGGGAAAAGAGGGAGAAAAGCAACCGTGAGTACTCATCCAAAGTACTCGCAAGCAAGGAGCTACACTACATATGCATGGGTATATGTGTAAAGGGCCATATCGGTGGACTGAACTGCAGAATGCCAGAATAAGTGGGGGATAGCTAATCCTGTCGAAGACTACGCTTCTGGCAGCCTCCATCTTGCAGCATGTAGAAGAGAGTAGATTGAAGTCCTCCAAGTAGCATCGCATAGCAATAGTCCTACCCGGCGATCCCCACCTCATCGCCTTGTTAGAGAGCGATCACCGGGTTGTATCTGGCACTTGGAAGGGTGTATTTTATTCAGTATCCGGTTCTAGTTGCCATAAGGTCAAGGTACAACTCCGGGTCGTCCTTTTACCGAGGGACACGTCGAATAGATAATTTTCCCTGCAGGGGTGCACCACATAACCCAACACGCTCGATCCCATTTGGTCGGACACACTTTTCTGGGTCATGCCCGGCCTCGGAAGATCAACACGTCGTAGCCCCACCTAAGCACAACAGAGAGGTCAGCACGCCGGTCTAACCCTATGCGCGCAGGGGTCTGGGCCCATCGCCCTATGCACACTTGCACGTTGCGTACGCGGCCGGAAGCAGACCTAGCCTAGTGGCGTTCAAGTCCAATCCGGCGCGCACCACTCAGTCGTTGACGTCACGAAGGCTTCGGCTGATACCACGACGCCGGGATACCCATAACTACTCCCGCGTAGATGGTTAGTGCGTATAGACCAAATGGCCAGACTCAGATCAAATACCAAGAACTCGTTAAGCGTGTTATGTATCTGCGAACGCCGACCAGGGCCAGGCCCACCTCTCTCCTAGGTGGTCTCAACCTGCCCTGTCGCTCCGCCACAAAGTAACAGTCGGGGGCCGTCAGGAACCCAGGCCCACCTCTACCGGGGTGGAGCCACCTGTCCTTTCAGCCCCCTCATCAGAATCACTTGCGGGTACTCAACGAGCCGACCCGACTTTAGTCACCACATGTGTCATGTATATAAGGTATATAGTATATACCCGTGATCACCTCCCGAAGTGATCACGGCCCAGTAGTATAGCATGGCAGACGGACAAGAGTGTAGGGCCACTGATGGAACACTAGCATCCTATACTAAGCAGTAGGATAGCAGGTAAGGGTAACAACTGTAGCAACAATGACAGGCTATGCATCAGGATAGGATTAACGGAAAGCAGTAACATGCTACACTACTCTAATGCAAGCAGTATAGAGAAGAATTGGTGATATCTGGTGATCAAGGGGGGGGGCTTGCCTGGTTGCTCTGGCAAGAAGGAGGGGTCGTCAACTCCGTAGTCGAACTAGGCAGCAGCAGCGTCGGTCTCGTAGTCTACCGGAGAGAAGAGGGGGGAGAAACAGTAAATACAATGCAAGCATAAGCATGACGATGCGTGACATGACAATGAGCGGTACTAGGTGTGCCCTAACGCCTCAGTAGGTGGTACCGGCGAAGGGGGGGAACAACCGGGAAAGTAATCCCGATGTTTCGCATTTTCGGACAGATGAAACGGAGGGGGAAAGTTGCGAGTTCGATATGTTAGGGATGTGTGGCGGACGAACGGGCTACCTATCCGGATTCGTCTCATCGTTCTGAGCAACTTTCATGTACAAAGTATTTTCATCTGAGCAACGGTTTATTTTATATTGATTTTAAAAGAATTTATTAATTTTTGGAATTTATTTAATTATTTAATATATACATTATCCGAAACAGTGTTGCGATGACATCAGCATGACATCATGCTGACGTCAGCAGTCATCTGACACGTGGGTCCCACATGTCATAGACTGATTAGGGTTAACTAATTAATTAACTATTAATTAAACTAATTAATTAAATTAGATTAATCTAAATAGGGTTAATTAACTAATTAATTAATTATTTTATTTTTATTTTTATTTTTATTTTCTTTATTTATTTATTTATTTATTTATATATTATTATTCTTTTTAATTAATTTAATTTTATTATTTTTTTAAATCATTTTTTTATATCGTTCTGGGCGTGGGGCCCCAAGGTCAGTGGCTCAGGGGGAGCCCTAGCGGGCGAACGGGCGCGGGTCTCGGGCGCGGTTGCAGGCGCCCATCGAGGGCGAGGCCGTGGCCTCGGCTGGGCACGCCCGCGTAGCAGGGGGGCCTCGGCCAAGGCCGGCGATGGAGCAGGGCGGTCACCGGGAGCGGCCGCGGCCGGGTCCGGTGGGGGTGCCGGCGGGACTCTGTCGGCGAGGTCCGGCGACGAGGTGTCCTCGGCGAGGGGGGGCCAGTGTGGTGGCGGAAACGGGAGGCGGCAGGAGCACGGCCACGGGCAGCCGCGGGCGCAGCCAGGGCATGCCCTGGGTGCGGCGAGCGGAGACGGGGCGCATGGGGAAGGTCGCGGCGAGCGAAACGCGGGGGCGGGGTGAGCACGGGCGTACGCAGACGGCGGCGGTCAGATCCGGCGACGGGGGCAGAGGGGAGAGGAGGAGCGGGAGGTGCTCACGGCGGCCGTAGGGGAGTGGCAGCGGGCGCGGGGAGGAGGACGGAGACGAGGCGACGCAGGGGAGGAGGCGACGCAGGGGAGGAGGCGACGAAGGCGTCCGGCGAGGTGGTCGTCGGTGATGAAGGCGGCGGGGCGCTGAGCAGCTTCAGGCGGCAGCTCGTTGTACCGCGTCGGGGGCGAGGCGGGGCGGTCCGGTGATGGGCGGTCGAGGACGAGGCGGGGGCCGGCGAGGCGGCACCGGGCGATGGCCACGGGGGCAGCCCCGACCCGATCTGGATCGGGGGGCGGGGGAGGGAGAGACGAGGGAGTGAGGGGGGAGCGGGTTGGTTCGGTTAGGGTTTCGGGGTGGAGTGGGGGGTTATGGGGAGTGGGGGTGGGCCGGCCCGTTCGGGCGGCTGGGGCCAGCTGGGCCACTTGGCCCAGCGCAGGGGGGGGTTCTTTTCCTTCTTCTTTTTTTGATTGTCTTCTGTTTCTTTTTTGTTTTCTTTTCTTTTATTTATTTTCCTTTACTATTTTATTTTATTTCTTTAATAGTTATAGTTTTATAACAAGTTAACGCCCACACCTAAATTGGAGTTGTAAAAAGTTTTTAGTGACTAAATAAACTAGTTTACTATTTGTTTATATTTAACAACACTTATATAATTGTCTTTGCTACTGTTTTATTCATCTCATAGTATTTAAACATTTTATAAAGGTGTGGTTTCTCCACCATAATTATCTGTGCAATATTTGGTTCACTCCGAACATTTATGTTTCAATGTTTGAAAACTTTTGTTGTTTGCCATATTTTGTATTGATTTTTGAATCGGTTTTGTACTAACGAAGGATTAGAAACAGTAACGGAGGTGACGTGGCATCATTAGCAGCGTTTTACTGTAGCTTGATTATCCAGGCGTCACAATTCTCCTCCACTACAAGAAATCTCGTCCTGAGATTTAAGAGGTGGAAAACGGGGGGAAAGTCTGGTTACGATTTCTAACGAATCTTCTCGGCCTTGGTTGCTCTTCACGAAGAGGTCAATCCCTTACATTGACGTCTTCATTTCTCTGCTTTAGGTCATCATGGTGAAGTCGTCCTTTTCTTTGGAAACTCCAACGTACTTACGAATAGGTAAGGGACAGCTCGGCTACGACAGAATGCTTATGAGGGAAACAATCTGGGGTTAACCCATGAATGAGTTGAACATATAAAATACATCAAGAGTAAGGAACGAAGGTACAATAAGAGGTTCCAAGCGGATAGATAGTTACTCGAAGTCTGAACCAGAGTGAAAAAGGGGTTCAGAGCAGCGAGAGTAAGTATTGCGTCTGATACCAGAATAGAGCACTAGGAAGGTGACCCGTGAATTACTTACGAAGTCAAGCAAAATGAATAGCTTTGGCAGTAGGGGTGTACAGGAGAGTCAGGTTTCGATCCTGTGGAACTGTGGGTTATGGGCCCACCATGTGGGTTAAAAGTAGAAAGGCCGTTGGCATCTTACACGGTCATGATAGCAAGACATGTCAGAGGGTAGCCTGTCAGTTATGTTGGCAACAACGTTGGTACCAAGGGCGAGGGACAAAGAGAACCATTTTCCTGCTCGTTGAACGAGGCGGACCAATAGGCAAAGTTCTCGTCCATCGGTGGTTACCGGAATATCATCCACAATAGTAACAGGGTCTTACTGACAGAATTGTACACCGAGGTGTTTACATAAGCAGGAGAATATTACTGCTTAGATCATATAGATCACCAGAAAGGTTAAACCAAACAATGGAAAGGAAAATATGATTATCAGATTAAACAGAAGAATGGAAAGGAAAATGTGTTTAAACACATATTTCAATGGTATATCCTTCCCAAGGACAAGCAGAGCATGATATCTGTGACAATATATAATGTAGAGAACCCTTTAGGTAAGGGGAGAGAAACTTCATGACATTACCCATACAGCGGTGTTTGGATAATTGAGCAAGAAACATTTAGCATTGGGCTTCAAATGTTCTTGTTGAAAACTGGAGTACCCTAGACATGCTTTGAGATAGCATTGACATGGTCAACAGGTGAAGATCAGAATTTGGAAACAAAAAGGATCCATCAGGAACAACTTATAGAATAAGTCTTACAATTTCTTCATGGAAGAATAGCTAACCTTGCTAAAAAGGAAAACTTATAACAATAGGTCCTCCGGCCAGGTGTGTTAGGCATGACATCACCTTACCGGGTCATAAATAGACCAATGTTACAACTCTTGGAAATATGTTCCAACCATCATATCTGACCGAGATTCAGATCTGATTGGTGTTAGGATACCTCAGACTCAGGATGTCTGAGAAGAAAAGTGCAACACAAATTGACGGGATGACATTGTAAGATTCTCGGGAAATGAACTATGAAAGCAAGTTCCGAAACCAGAGTTCATCATTAAACCAAAGAGAGGGTTAGGAGGTGGCTGATGGACTCAGCGACATTCCATTGAGATTTCCAAAAGATGGATTTCCACAACTATGTGAATAAGGAGATAACATTAGCTAGATCGAATGACTTAATGATGTATGCTCGAGGAAAACATACACAGTTAAACATTGATTGAAATGTGCACCTGAAATATGGGCTAGGTAGCACGATCAACGTTCGAATGATGATTCATTAAGCCATAGACGTAGAATGAAACTATAGACCAATAACTTCAAAGCAATAGGGTTGCTAGAAGTTTAGAATTTACACGTCACAGACCATTTGTCGGTATTTCTTTCAGAAACAACACGGGGACCAAGAAAGAATGGTGATGGTGAGAAGTATCACTGTACCAAGAATTCTTAAGAGGTGGAGTAATGCTCACGACATTCTTGACATCAAAGATGGTAATACTCCACGGTAGAACATAACATAGGTTGGATAGCAGGGAAATCAAGATACAACACAAAATATGAACAAGTTTGTGTTGAGGGGAGGCAAGAATGTTGTCGATGATAACACAATTCATCGAGGGGCAAGGATGGTATTTCTCATCCTGAATTTCGACACACAACTTGGAAGAAGTCAAATTGTTCACAATGATCACGACAAATTTGTCGAGAGCTTTTCAAGAAGATGTAATTGATCGACGATGACATCAAGTCAAAGGAATGATGAAAGCGAAAGGTTATTGGAACCATGGGTACGACACAAACTCGAAATCAAGCTTGCTGTTCAAGGCGAAATGATATGACGAGGAAAATCGACGTAAGCTTAGCTCATCGTCGAAAGTTGTGCTCCAGGGTTAAGGACCAGGTAGCACAGTTAAAAAGTTTGCACGATTATGATATAGCCAATGAGGCTAGGAATGACTTGAAGGATTATTAAACTCATAAGCAACAAGAATTACTTAGAGTTATTGAATCGGAGTGCGGAATCGATTCACTTATCGGTGTTCTCGAGTGACTAATAACTCAGAGCCCGTGGAAAATTGGAATCAGTGAGAATGTAGCACTTGATGAAAAACTCATAAGAAGTTATGCAGTTCCATGATAATCTCGAGATACCAGGGGGTAATACTCGACGACAGATCAAGGTAAAGGTTGGACTAGGGTATTGCCCTGCAGAAGACAAGTGCTCAAACTTGCACGAGAAACGGAATTAAGGAGAAACATGGTCGGAACCACGTCCATGGATACCAGATGAACTTATTACAAGGGGGTAATTATTTTTACAAGCAGCTTCCATGATAAGTTATACATCGTGTCCATGGGCATGAACACAGGGTTCAAGGTCGACTCCCTCTTGTTCAAGGCATAACCTTTCATTTACCTCTTGTATTTCGAAAATGACATTAGTTGTTGAAAGTTTTTACCTGATGCAATACCAAATAAGTATGACCCGTGAAATCTTTCGGGTTCACACGGATTAGGGAAGGCGTAGGTTCAACCCATCAGGGCATCTTAGGAACATATACCACAAACTTCGGAGTAATTGATACAAGCTCGAAAGTAGAGCATGGTTCACAAAGCAGAGGATACAATTTACCAAAAGCATCATGTATCCGAGGAAAAGCTCACAAGCTTATTTAATATGAAGGACATTGTCGGATAAATTCCGACAAAAGGGTCTGGTGATCCACAAGGGATCTGATGTGAGCATCAGTACTCAACCAGAGGAAGAAAGAATGCAAGGAGATCAGATTATAGAAACAACTGACTAACTCAAAGCTTAATGCAAAGGATTTATAATTTCAAATTCAAGGGATCAGAAGCAATGCTCTGATTAGGGATGGATAAGCTGAATAGACTTCGGGATACAACTGATCAAGGCATTGATTGGTCAAGAACCAGCTCATATCCAAATGACGTCTGAGCCGGAAGAATGAATTCTAGGATCTGATTGAGGGTTGCGAGCATTCGCAACAAATTGAATCAACGGACTCCAAATGATAATGACAAGGGATGCCAATAAGATTACGAGACTTAAGATTAATCATAATGCAAGTAAGCAAGAATTTCAAGAGCAAAAGGCTCCTGAGGATTTTCGGAAGATCGAATGGTATTTTGAACACTTTTGTGAAATACTTGAATCAACTGGGGATGAGCGGATACTCGGTAAGTGCGAGAATTATCCGTAGGGGTATTCAGGTGACAAAGAACAGCAAGGCAGTAAGCTCAAAGGATTCTCGTAACAACAGAGGGAATTACGGGGTATCTTGTAGTAACAAGATCAACCGGGAAACATTGTATGAATAGCGAGTATACGTGGTTATCCATAGGAGTTTACCGATGAAAGGGAATTGCAAAAGCGATGAACACAAGTTCTCGGGTTATCAGCGGGGAGTATCTTCAGGGTCTTCACGTGAAGCAGACGATCATCAGTAATAAGGGGCTCTCCGGGTGAAAGTGATAACGAGATCCTAATGTTAGATTTAGCAAAATTCATTTAACCCAAATAGAAGAGAGATCAGAGTCCCAGAGTATAGACAAGGAGTAAAAGATCCTAGTACCACCCAATGTCGACGTGGGCCCGTAAGCCACACAGCCATGTTAGTAAAAGTTTTTCAATGACTAGACTCGACTTCGGCCAAGGAGTTGGAAAGGGGGATTCCTACAGGCAGTTGGCTCTGATACCAACTTGTGACGCCCCCGATTTGACCGTACACTAATCATGCCGCAAATGTGTACGATCAAGATCAGGGACTCACGGGAAGATATCACAACACAACTCTACAACATAAATAAGTCATACAAGCATCATAATGTTGGGAATCGTAGCATAATTTTAAAATTTTCCTACGCTCACCAAGATCCATCTATGGAGTATACTAGCAACGAGGGGAAAGGAGTGCATCTACATACCCTTGTAGATCGCGAGCGGAAGCGTTCCAATGAACGTTGTTGACGTAGTCGTACTCGCCGTGATTCAAATCACCGATGACCGAGTGCCGAACGGACGGCACCTCCGCGTTCAACACACGTACGGTGCAGCGACGTCTCCTCCTTCTTGATCCAGCAAGGGGGAAGGAGAGGTTGATGGAGATCCAGCAGCACGACGGCGTGGTGGTGGATGTAGCGGGTCTCGGCAGGGCTTCGCCGAGCTTCTGCGAGAGGGAGAGGTGTAGCAGGGGAGGAGGGAGGCACCCAAGGCTGTAATGTTGCTGCCCTCCCTCCCCCCCCTTTATATAGGCCCCCTGGGAGGGGGAGGCGCCGGCCTGGAACCCATCTGGAGGGGGGGCGGCCAGGGGGTAACTTACCCCCCAAGTCAAGTGGGGCACCCCCCCCCCACCCTAGGGTTTCTAACCCTAGGCGCAGGGGGGAGGCCCATGGGGGGCGCCCCAGCCCACTAAGGGCTGGTTCCCTTCCCACTTCAGCCCATGGGGCCCTCCGGGATAGGTGGCCCCACCCGGTGGACCCCCGGGACCCTTCCGGTGGTCCCGGTACAATACCGATAACCCCCGAAACTTTCCCGATGGCCGAAACTGGACTTCCTATATATAATTCTTCACCTCCGGACCATTCCGGAACTCCTCGTGACGTCCGGGATCTCATCCGAGACTCCGAACAACTTTCGGGTTTCCGCATACTCATATCTCTACAACCCTAGCGTCACCGAACCTTAAGTGTGTAGACCCTACGGGTTCGGGAGACATGCAGACATGACCGAGACGCCTCTCCGGTCAATAACCAACAGCGGGATCTGGATACCCATGTTGGCTCCCACATGTTCCACGATGATCTCATCGGATGAACCACGATGTCGAGGATTCAATCAATCCCGTATACAATTCCCTTTGTCAATCGGTATGTTACTTGCCCGAGATTCGATCGTCGGTATCCCAATACCTTGTTCAATCTCGTTACCGGCAAGTCTCTTTACTCGTACCGCAATGCATGATCCCGTGACTAACGCCTTAGTCACATTGAGCTCATTATGATGATGCATTACCGAGTGGGCCCAGAGATACCTCTCCGTCAACGGAGTGACAAATCCCAGTCTCGATCCGTGCCAACCCAACAGACACTTTCGGAGATACCCGTAGTGTACCTTTATAGTCACCCAGTTACGTTGTGACGTTTGTGCACCCAAAGCACTCCTACGGTATCCGGGAGTTGCACGATCTCATGGTCTAAGGAAAAGATACTTGACATTGGAAAAGCTCTAGCAAACGAAACTACACGATCTTTTATGCTATGCTTAGGATTGGGTCTTGTCCATCACATCATTCTCCTAATGATGTGATCCCGTTATCAATGACATCCAATGTCCATAGTCAGGAAACCATGACTATCTGTTGATCAACGAGCTAGTCAACTAGAGGCTTACTAGGGACACGTTGTGGTCTATGTATTCACACATGTATTACGATTTCCGGATAACACAATTATAGCATGAACAATAGACAATTATCATGAACAAAGAAATATAATAATAACCATTTATTATTGCCTCTAGGGCATATTTCCAACAGTCTCCCACTTGCACTAGAGTCAATAATCTAGTTACATTGTGATGAATCGAACACCCATTGCGTCCTGGTGTTGATCATGTTTTGCCCTAGGGAGAGGTTTAGTCAACGGATCTGCTACATTCAGGTCCGTATGTACTTTACAAATATCTATGTCTCCATTTTGAACACTTTCACGAATGGAGTTGAAGCGACGCTTGATATGCCTGGTCTTCCTGTGAAACCTGGGCTCCTTCGCAAGGGCAATAGCTCCAGTGTTGTCACAGAAGAGAGTCATCGGGCCCGACGCATTGGGAATCACCCCTAGGTCGGTAATGAACTCCTTCATCCAGACTGCTTCCTGTGCTGCCTCCGAGGCTGCCATGTACTCCGCTTCACATGTAGATCCCGCCACGACGCTTTGCTTGCAACTGCACCAGCTTACTGCTCCTCCATTCAAAATATACACGTATCCGGTTTGTGACTTCGAGTCATCCAGATCTGTGTCGAAGCTAGCGTCGACGTAACCCTTTACGACGAGCTCTTCGTCACCTCCATAAACGAGAAACATATCCTTAGTCCTCTTCAGGTACTTCAGGATATTCTTGACCGCTGTCCAGTGTTCCATGCCGGGATTACTTTGGTACCTTCCTACCAAACTTACGGCAAGGTTTACATCAGGTCTGGTACACAGCATGGCATACATAATAGACCCTATGGCCGAGGCATAGGGGATGACACTCATCTTTTCTCTATCTTCTGCCGTGGTCGGGCATTGAGCCGTGCTCAATTGCACACCTTGCAATACAGGCAAGAACCCCTTCTTGGACTGATCCATATTGAACTTCTTCAATATCTTGTCAAGGTATGTACTCTGTGAAAGACCAATGAGGCGTCTTGATCTATCTCTATAGATCTTGATGCCTAATATATAAGCAGCTTCTCCAAGGTCCTTCATTGAAAAACACTTATTCAAATAGGCCTTTATACTTTCCAAGAATTCTATATCATTTCCCATCAATAGTATGTCATCCACATATAATATGAGAAATGCTACAGAGCTCCCACTCACTTTCTTGTAAACACAGGCTTCTCCATAAGTCTGTGTAAACCCAAACGCTTTGATCATCTCATCAAAGCGAATGTTCCAACTCCGAGATGCTTGCACCAGCCCATAGATTGAGCGCTGGAGCTTGCATACTTTGTTAGCATTCTTAGGATCGACAAAACCTTCCGGCTGCATCATATACAACTCTTCCTTAAGGAAGCCGTTAAGGAATGCCGTTTTGACGTCCATCTGCCATATCTCATAATCATAGTATGCGGCAATTGCTAACATGATTCGGACGGACTTCAGCTTCGCTACGGGTGAGAAAGTCTCATCGTAGTCAACCCCTTGAACTTGTCGATAACCCTTAGCGACAAGTCGAGCCTTATAGATGGTCACATTACCATCCGCGTCTGTCTTCTTCTTAAAGATCCATTTGTTTTCTATGGCTCGCCGATCATCGGGCAAGTCAGTCAAAGTCCATACTTCGTTTTCATACATGGATCCTATCTCGGATTTCATGGCTTCTAGCCATTTGTCGGAATCCGGGCCCGCCATCGCTTCTTCATAGTTCGAAGGTTCACCGTTGTCTAACAACATGATTTCCAGGACAGGGTTGCCGTACCACTCTGGTGCGGAACGTGTCCTTGTGGACCTACGAAGTTCAGTAGTAACTTGATCCGAAGCTTCATGATCATCATCATTAACTTCCTCCCCAGTCGGTGTAGGCACCACAGGAACATCTTCCCGCGCTGCGCTACTTTCCGGTACGGAAGGGGTGACTATCACCTCATCAAGTTCCACTTTCCTCCCACTCAATTCTTTCGAGAGAAACTCCTTCTCCAGAAAGGACCCATTCTTGGCAACGAAGATCCTGCCTTCGGATCTGAGGTAGAAGGTATACCCAATAGTTTCCTTAGGGTATCCTATGAAGACGCATTTTTCCGACTTGGGTTCGAGCTTTTCAGGTTGAAGTTTCTTGACATAAGCATCGCATCCCCAAACTTTTAGAAACGACAGCTTAGGTTTCTTCCCAAACCATAATTCATACGGTGTCGTCTCAACGGATTTCGACGGAGCCCTATTTAAAGTGAATGCAGCAGTCTCTAAAGCATAGCCCCAAAATGAGAGCGGTAAATCAGTAAGAGACATCATAGATCGCACCATATCCAATAGAGTGCGATTACGATGTTCGGACACACCGTTTCGCTGAGGTGTTCCAGGCGGCGTGAGTTGTGAAACGATTCCACATTTCCTTAAGTGCGCACCAAATTCGTGACTTAAATATTCTCCACCACGATCTGATCGTAAGAATTTTATTTTCCTGTCACGTTAATTCTCAACCTCACTCTGAAATTCATTGAACTTTTCAAAGGTTTCGGACTTGTGTTTAATTAGGTAGACATACCCATATCTACTTAAGTCATCAGTGAGTGTGAGAACATAATGATATCCTCCACGAGCCTCAACACTCATTGGACCGCACACATCGGTATGTATGATTTCCAATAAGTTGGTTGCTCGCTCCATTGTTCCGGAGAACGGAGTCTTGGTTCATCTTACCCATGAGGCATGGTTCGCACGTGTCAAATGATTCGTAATCAAGAGACTCCAAAAGTCCATCTGCATGGAGCTTCTTCATGCGCTTGACACCAATGTGACCAAGGCGGCAGTGCCACAAGTATGTGGGACTATCGTTATCAACTTTACATCTTTTGGTATTCACACTATGAATATGTGTAACATCACGTTCGAGATTCATCAAGAATAAACCATTAACCAGCGGGGCATGACCATAAAACATATCTCTCATATAAATAGAACAACCATTATTCTCGGATTTAAATGAGTAGCCATCTCGAATTAAACGAGATCCAGATACAATGTTCATGCTCAAAGCTGGCACTAAATAACAATTATTGAGGTTTAAAACTAATCCCGTAGGTAGATGCAGAGGTAGCGTGCCGACGGCGATCACATCGACCTTGGAACCATTCCCGACGCGCATCGTCACCTCGTCTTTCGCCAGTCTCCGTTTATTCCGTAGTTCCTGTTTTGAGTTACAAATATGAGCAACCGCACCGGTATCAAATATCCAGGAGCTACTACGAGTACTGGTAAGGTACACATCAATTACATGTATATCACATATACCTTTGGTGTTGCCGGCCTTCTTGTCCTCTAAGTATTTGGGGCAGTTCCGCTTCTAGTGACCACTTCCCTTGCAATAAAAGCACTCAGTCTCAGGCTTGGGTCCATTCTTCGACTTCTTCCCAGTAACTGGCTTACCGGGCGCGGCAACTCCCTTGCCGTCCTTCTTGAAGTTCTTCTTACCCTTGCCCTTCTTGAACTTAGTGGTTTTATTCACCATCAACACTTGATGTTCTTTTCTGATCTCCACCTCCGCTGATTTCAGCATTGAATATACCTCAGGAATGGTCTTTTCCATCCCCTGCATATTGAAGTTCATCACAAAGCTCTTGTAGCTTGGTGGAAGTGACTGAAGGATTCTGTCAATGACCGCATCATCCGGGAGATTAACTCCCAGCTGAGACAAGCAGTTGTGCAACCCAGACATTCTGAGTATGTGCTCACTAACAGAACTATTCTCCTCCATTTTACAGCTGAAGAACTTGTCGGAGACTTCATATCTCTCGACCCGGGCATGAGCTTGGAAAACCATTTTCAGCTCCTCGAACATCTCATATGCTCCATGTTTCTCAAAACGCTTTTGGAGACCCGGTTCTAAGCTGTAAAGCATGCCGCACTGAACGAGGGAGGAATCATCGGCACGTGATTGCCAAGCGTTCATAACGTCTTGGTTCTCTGGGATTGGTGCTTCACCTAGCGGTGCTTCTAAGACATAATCTTTCTTGGCTGCTATGAGGATGATCCTCAGGTTCCGGACCCAGTCCGTATAGTTGCTGCCATCATCTTTCAGCTTGGTTTTCTCTAGGAACGCGTTGAAATTGAGGACAACGTGGGCCATTTGATCTACAAGACATAGTGTAAAGATTTTAGACTAAGTTCATGATAATTAAGTTCATCTAATCAAATTACTCAATGAACTCCCACTCAGATAGACATCCCTCTAGTCAT
Organism: Triticum aestivum; assembly: GCF_018294505.1. NCBI lineage: Eukaryota > Viridiplantae > Streptophyta > Magnoliopsida > Poales > Poaceae > Triticum > Triticum aestivum. The sequence continues at coordinate 98,290,685 of NC_057808.1, forward strand.
CTAAGTGAAACATGATCCGAGTTAACTAGGCCGTGTCCGATCATCACGTGAGACGGACTAGTCAAGATCGATGAACATCTCAATGTTGATCGTATCTTCTATACGACTCATGCTCGACCTTTCGGTCCTCCGTGTTCCGAGGCCATGTCTGTACATGCTAGGCTCGTCAAGTCAACCTAAGTGTATTGCGTGTGTTCCGAGGCCATGTCTGTACATGCTAGGCTCGTCAACACCCGTTGTATTCGAATGCTAGAATCTATCACACCCGATCATCACGTGGTGCTTTGAAACAACGAACCTTCGCAACGGTGCACAGTTAGGGGGAACACTTTTCTTGAAATTATCATAAGGGATCATCTTACTTACTACCGTCGTTCTAAGCAAATAAGATGCAAAACATGATAAACATCACATGCAATCAAATAGTGACATGATATGGCCAATATCATTATGCTCCTTTGATCTCCATCTCGGGGCACCATGATCATCTTCGTCACCGGCATGACACCATGATCTCCATCATCATGATCTCCATCATTGTGTCTTCATGAAGTCGTCACGCCAATGATTACTTCTACTTCTATGGCTAACGCGTTTAGCAACAAAGTAAAGTAATTTACATGGCGTTATTCAATGACACGCAGGTCATACAAAATAATCAAGACAACTCCTATGGCTCCTGCCGGTTGTCATACTCATCGACATGCAAGTCGTGATTCCTATTACAAGAATATGATCAATCTCATACATCACATATATCATTCATCACATCTTCTGGCCATATCACATCACATAGCACATGCTGCAAAAACAAGTTAGACGTCCTCTAATTGTAGTTGCAAGTTTTTACGTGGCTTGTAGGTTTCTAGCAAGAACGTTTCTTACCTACGTATGACCACAACGTGATTTGCCAATTTCTATTTACCCTTCATAAGGACCCTTTTCATCGAATCCGTTCTGACTAAAGTAGGAGAGACAGACACCCGCTAGCCACCTTATGCAACTAGTGCATGTCAGTCGGTGGAACCTGTCTCACGTAAGCGTACGTGTAAGGTCGGTCTGGGCCGCTTCATCCCACAATACCGCCGAAACAAGATACGACTAGAAGTGGCAAGAAGAATTGGCAACATCAACGCCCACGACTGCTTTGTGTTCTACTCGTGCATAATAACTACGCATAGGCCTGGCTCATGATGCCACTGTTGGGAATCGTAGCATAATTTTAAAATTTTCCTACGCTCACCAAGATCCATCTATGTAGTATACTAGCAACGAGGGGAAAGGAGTGTATCTACATACCCTTGTAGATCGCGAGCGGAAGCGTTCCAATGAACGTTGTTGACGTACTCGTACTCGCCGTGATTCAAATCACCGATGACCGAGTGCCGAACGGACGGCACCTCCGCGTTCAACACACGTACGGTGCAGCGACGTCTCCTCCTTCTTGATCCAGCAAGGGGGGAGGAGAGGTTGATGGAGATCCAGCAGCACGACGGCGTGGTGGTGGATGTAGCGGGTCTCGGCAGGGCTTCGCCGAGCTTCTGCGAGAGGGAGAGGTGTAGCAGGGGAGGAGGGAGGCGCCCAAGGCTGTAATGTTGCTGCCCTCCCTCCCCCCCCCCTTTATATAGGCCCCCTGGGAGGGGGGGCGCCGGCCTGGAACCCATCTGGAGGGGGGGCGGCGGCCAGGGGGGTAACTTACCCCCCAAGTCAAGTGGGGCGCCCCCCCCCCCACCCTAGGGTTTCTAACCCTAGGCGCAGGGGGAGGCCCATGGGGGGCGCCAGCCCACTAAGGGCTGGTTCCCTTCCCACTTCAGCCCATGGGGCCCTCCGGGATAGGTGGCCCCACCCGGTGGACCCCCGGGACCCTTCCGGTGGTCCCGGTACAATACCGATAACCCCCGAAACTTTCCCGATGGCCGAAACTGGACTTCCTATATATAATTCTTCACCTCCGGACCATTCCAGAACTCCTCGTGACGTCCGGGATCTCATCCGGGACTCCGAACAACTTTCGGGTTTCCGCATACTCATATCTCCACAACCCTAGCATCACCGAACCTTAAGTGTGTAGACCCTACGGGTTCGGGAGACATGCAGCCATGACCGAGACGCCTCTCCGGTCAATAACCAACAGCGGGATCTGGATACCCATGTTGGCTCCCACATGTTCCACGATGATCTCATCGGATGAACCACGATGTCGAGGATTCAATCAATCCCGTATACAATTCCCTTTGTCAATCGGTATGTTACTTGCCCGAGATTCGATCGTCGGTATCCCAATACCTTGTTCAATCTCGTTACCGGCAAGTCTCTTTACTCGTACCGCAATGCATGATCCCGTGACTAACGCCTTAGTCACATTGAGCTCATTATGATGATGCATTACCGAGTGGGCCCAGAGATACCTCTCCGTCACACGGAGTGACAAATCCCAGTCTCGATCCGTGCCAACCCAACAGACACTTTCGGATATACCCGTAGTGTACCTTTATAGTCACCCAGTTACGTTGTGACATTTGGTGCACCCAAAGCACTCCTACGGTATCCGGGAGTTGCACGATCTCATGGTCTAAGGAAAAGATACTTGACATTGGAAAAGCTCTAGCAAACGAAACTACACGATCTTTTATGCTATGCTTAGGATTGGGTCTTGTCCATCACATCATTCTCCTAATGATGTGATCCCGTTATCAATGACATCCAATGTCCATAGTCAGGAAACCATGACTATCTGTTGATCAACGAGCTAGTCAACTAGAGGCTTACTAGGGACACGTTGTGGTCTATGTATTCACACATGTATTACGATTTTCGGATAACACAATTATAGCATGAACAATAGACAATTATCATGAACAAAGAAATATAATAATAACCATTTATTATTGCCTCTAGGGCATATTTCCAACACATAATACAAGCCAGGGGCCTCGAGGGCTCGAATACAAGTGCTCGATCATAGACGAGTCAGCGGAAGCAACAATATCTGAGTACAGACATAAGTTAAACAAGTTTGCCTTAAGAAGGCTAGCACAAAAGTAACAACGATCGAAAAAGCAAGGCCTCCTGCCTGGGACCTCCTAACTACTCCTCGAAGCCGAACTCCATGTAGAATCATCCTCGGGATCTCTAGCTCCTGGACTCCAGCATCTGGTTGCAACAATCAGGTATAGAAAGGGGAAAAGAGGGAGAAAAGCAACCGTGAGTACTCATCCAAAGTACTCGCAAGCAAGGAGCTACACTACATATGCATGGGTATATGTGTAAAGGGCCATATCAGTGGACTGAACTGCAGAATGCCAGAATAAGTGGGGGATAGCTAATCCTGTCGAAGACTACGCTTCTGGCAGCCTCCATCTTGCAGCATGTAGAAGAGAGTAGATTGAAGTCCTCCAAGTAGCATCGCATAGCAATAGTCCTACCCGGCGATCCCCTCCTCGTCGCCCTGTTAAAGAGCGATCACCGGGTTGTATCTGGCACTTGGAAGGGTGTATTTTATTCAGTATCCGGTTCTAGTTGTCATAAGGTCAAGGTACAACTCCGGGTCGTCCTTTTACCGAGGGACACGGCTATTCGAATAGATAAACTTCCCTGCAGGGATGCACCACATAACCCAACACGCTCGATCCCATTTGGCCGGACACACTTTTCTGGGTCATGCCCGGCCTCGGAAGATCAACACGTCGCAGCCCCACCTAAGCACAACAGAGAGGTCAGCACGCCGGTCTAACCCTATGCGCGCAGGGGTCTGGGCCCATCGCCCTATGCACACTTGCACGTTGCGTACGCGGCCGGAAGCAGACCTAGCCTAGTGGCGTTCCAGTCCAATCCGGCGCGCGCCACTCAGTCGCTGACGTCGCGAAGGCTTCGGCTGATACCACGACGCCGGGATACCCATAACTACTCCCGCGTAGATGGTTAGTGCGTATAGACCAAATGGCCAGACTCAGATCAAATACCAAGAACTCATTAAGCGTGTTATGTATCTGCGAACGCCGACTAGGGCCAGGCCCACCTCTCTCCTAGGTGGTCTCAACCTGCCATGTCGCTCCGCCACAAAGTAACAGTCGGGGGCCGTCAGGAACCCAGGCCCACCTCTACCGGGGTGGAGCCACCTGTCCTTTCAGCCCCCTCATCAGAATCACTTGCGGGTACTCAACGAGCCGACCCGACTTTAGTCACCACATGTGTCATGTATATAAGGTATATAGTATATACCCGTGATCACCTCCCGAAGTGATCACGGCCCAGTAGTATAGCATGGCAGACGGACAAGAGTGTAGGGCCACTAATGGAACACTAGCATCCTATACTAAGCAGTAGGATAGCAGGTAAGGGTAACAACTGTAGCAACAATGACAGGCTATGCATCAGGATAGGATTAACGGAAAGCGGTAACATGCTACACTACTCTAATGCAAGCAGTATAGAGAAGAATAGGCGATATCTGGTGATCAAGGGGGGGGCTTGCCAGGTTGCTCTGGCAAGAAGGAGGGGTCGTCAACTCCGTAGTCGAACTAGGCAGCAGCAGTGTCGGTCTCGTAGTCTACCGGAGAGAAGAGGGGGAAGAAACAGTAAATACAATGCAAGCATAAGCATGACGATGCGTAACATGACAATGAGCTGTACTAGGTGTGCCCTAACGCGGCAGTAGGTGGTACCGGCGAAGGGGGGGAACAACCGGGAAAGTAATCCCGATGTTTCGCATTTTCGGACAGATGAAACGGAGGGGGAAAGTTGCGAGTTCGATATGTTAGGGATGTGTGGCGGACGAACGGGCTGCGTATCCAGATTCGTCTCGTCGTTCTGAGCAACTTTCATGTACAAAGTATTTTCATCTGAGCAACGGTTTATTTTATATTGATTTTAATATAATTTATTAATTTCTGGACTTTATTTAATTATTTAATATATACATTATCCAAAACAGTGTTGCGATGACATCAACATGACATCATGCTGACGTCAGCAGTCATCTGACACGTGGGTCCCACATGTCATAGACTGATTAGGGTAATTAGGGTTAACTAATTAATTAAACTAATTAATTAAATTAGATTAATCTAAACAGGGTTAATTAACTAATTAATTAATTATTTTTATTTTATTTTTATTTTCTTTCTTTATTTATTTATTTATTATTATTCTTTTTAATTAATTTAATTTTATTATTATTTTTAAATCATTTTTTTATATCGTTCTGGGCGTGGGGCCCCAAGGTCAGTGGCTCAGGGGGAGCCCTAGCGGGCGAACGGGCGCGGGTCTCGGGCGCGGTTGCAGGCGCCCATCGAGGGCGAGGCCGTGGTCTCGGCTGGGCACGCCCGCGTAGAGGGGGGCCTCGGCCAAGGCCGGCGATGGAGCAGGGTGGTCGCCGGGAGCGGCCGCGGTCGGGTCCGGTGGGGGTGCCGGCGGGACTCTGTCGGCGAGGTCCGGCGATGAGGTGTCCTCGGCGAGGGGGGGGCAATGTGGTGGCGGAAACGGGAGGCGGCAGGAGCACGGCCACGGGCAGCCGCGGGCGCTGCCAGGGCATGCCCTGGGTGCGGCGAGCGGAGACGGGGCGCACGGGGAAGGTCGCGGCGAGCGAAACGCGGGGGCAGGGTGAGCACGGGCGTACGCAGACGGCGGCGGTCAGATCCGGCGACGGGGGCAGAGGGGAGAGGAGGAGCGGGAGGTGCTCACGGCGGCCGTAGGGGAGTGGCAGCGGGCGCGGGGAGGAGGACGGAGACGAGGCGATGCAGGGGAGGAGGCGACGCAGGGGAGGAGGCGACGAAGGCGTCCGGCGAGGTGGTCGTCGGTGACGAAGGCGGCGGGGCGCTGAGCAGCTTCGGGCGGCGGCTCGTTGTACCGCGTCGGGGGCGAGGCGGGGCGGTCCGGTGATGGGCGGTCGAGGACGAGGCGGGGGCCGGCGAGGCGGCACCGGGCGATGGCCACGGGGGCAGCCCCGACCCGATCTGGATCGGGGGGCGGGGGAGGGAGAGACGAGGGAGTGAGGGGGAGCGGGTTGGTTCGGTTAGGGTTTCGGGGTGGAGTGGGGGTGGGCCGGCCCGTTCGGGCGGCTGGGGCCAGCTGGGCCACTTGGCCCAGCGCGGGGGGGGGGGGGGTTCTTTTCCTTTTTTTTGATTGTCTTCTGTTTCTTTTTTGTTTTCTTTTATTTATTTTCCTTTACTGTTTTATTTTATTTCTTTAATAGTTATAGTTTTATAACAAGTTAACGCCCACACCTAAATTGGAGTTGTAAAAAGTTTTTAGTGACTAAATAAACTAGTTTACTATTTGTTTATATTTAACAACACTTATATAATTGTCTTTGCTAGTGTTTTATTCATCTCATAGTATTTAAACATTCTATAAAGGTGTGGTTTCTCCACCATAATTATCTGTGCAATATTTGGTTCACTCCGAACATTTATGTTTCAATGTTTGAAAACTTTTGTTGTTTGTCATATTTTGTATTGATTTTTGAATCGGTTTTGTACTAACGAAGGATTAGAAACAGTAACGGAGGTGACGTGGCATCATTAGCAGCGTTTTACTGTAGCTTGATTATCCGGGCGTCACAGCGTTAGTCAGACCAAATCACATAACGGTGTACTCATACAGCCCGTACCTCGTTGTAAAAGCTGTCTAAGTATATCCTGCTCTCGAATCTTCAGCTGGTGGTACCCTGATCGCAGATCGATCTTAGAAAACACTTTAGCTCCTTGCAACTGGTCAAATAAATCATTGATCATCGGCAGTGGGTACTTGTTCTTGATCGTCACCTCATTCAATCCACGATAGTCAACAACCATCCTTAACGATCCATCCTTCTTCTCCACTAGAAGTACTGGTGATCCCCAAGGTGACGAACTTGGGCGAATATATCCCTTATCCAGTAACTCCTTAATCTGCTTCTTAATTTCCTCCAAATCCTTTGCGGGCATTATGTACGGTCTCTTAGATATTGGCCCTATGCCTGGCAAAAGTTCAATCAAAAACTCAATGTCTCTATCCGGTGGCATGCCTGGCAACTCTTCTAGAAATACATCCGGAAAATCCTTCACCACTGGTACTTCCTCCTGTACAACTCGTGATAAGGAATTTACTTGGGTTCTATTCGGCACATGCCGGGATACATACTTGATCCTTCTTCCTTCTGGGGTGGTAAGCAAAATCGACTTACTGGCGCAGTCAATGTTCCCTCCATACTTCGATAACCAATCCATGCCTAATATCACATCCAGTCCTTGTGACTCCAATACTATTAGGTCCGAGGGAAACATGTAGTTACCAATCCTTAATGGTAACTGATCACACCATAGGCTAGCCATATACTCTGCTCCTGGCGAGGTTACTAACATAGGTGACCTAAGGGCTTGGGTTGGCAGTTTAAACTTATCCACGAATCCCCTTGATATGTATGAATGCGATGCACCAGTATCAAAAAGTACGACTGCAGTAAATGACTTAACCAAAAACTTACCTATTACTGCATCTGGCTGGGCTTCAACCCCCTCCGCGTTAATGTGGTTCACTTGTCCCATGTTGAAAGGGTTGGGCTTCTTCCCAGAGCTTCCATTGCCGTTTCCATTCTTAGCTTCAGGACATTCATTTGCGTAATGTCCGGTCTTCTGGCACTTGTAGCAAGTAACGTGGCTTAGATCTTTCTTGGCGGGTGTTGCTGGGTTGGAACGGTTCTGTCCGCTGCTTCCTCCATTACCATTACCATTCTTGGGGCCACCATGATTGTGTGAACTTCCTCCATTATGAGTGTGGCCTCCATGGTTATGAACGAGTCCTCCCGAGTTCGGGGTGTAACGGGGTCTCCGCTGGGCTCCAGAATTATACTTTCCTTGTCCATACTTCCTCTTGCGGCTGTTAATCTGTTGCTGCTTTCCTTCAAGCATGAGAGCTCTATCCACCAACTCCTGGTAGTTATTGAAATTTGCCACCATCAACTGCATGCTTAGCTCATCATTCAGTCCTTCCAGAAACTTCTCCTTCTTAGCTGCATCTGTAGCGACGTCATCTGGGGCATAACGTGCTAACTTACTAAACTCATCCACATATTGGCTAACAGTGCGCCCTCCTTGGCGTAAGTTGTGAAACTCACGCTTCTTCATGGCCATAGCTCCTGCTGAAACATGGGCAGTGCGAAAAGCCTGCTGGAACTGGTCCCATGTCATAGTGTCAATAGGGTAAGTGACTATGAAATTCTCCCACCAAGATGTTGCGGGTCCCTCAAGCTGATGTGCGGCAAAACGCACTCTCTCCACATCGGTGCATCCTGCAGTGGTCAACTCCCTATCAATCTTGCGAAGCCAATCATCTGCAACAATCGGCTCGGTGCTACTAGAGAACACCGGCGGATTCAGCGTAAGAAAACGGGCTAAGTGGTCAACTGGTGGGGGTGGTGGTGGGTTGTTGTTGTTGTTGTTGTTCCCCTGGTTCTGATTCTGGACTAGTATCTGCATCAATGCATTCTGCTGCTGGATCAACTGAGTGAGCTCCGGTGGGAAAGCAAATCCATTGTCGCGTCTCGGAGGCATCTGCTGGGTTTAGAAAAGATGAGAAAACAGAATAGAATGAGGTCTAGAGGGAAAACACTACCCATATGCACATGAGACAAACACAAACATATCACTCAATCAATCAAACAAGGGCATACAATCGGTCTAGAACTATCGTTACAAAAGTGTTTGGACTATACTATATACATGGTGGAATACTACTACTGATATGGTGGTCGACTAGAAAAATTGATCGGTCGAAGACTCCATGATATCTGCTCCAGCTTCATCAACATAGTCATCATCGCTATCGTCAGGGTCCGAGTCGGTGTCGTCGATGATGATATAGTTCTCCGGGCAAGTGGAACTATCATCTTCTCCTCCTGGCGCAGGGTCTCCCATGAAAACTCCTAGCTTCTTTGTCAGGTCGCCATTCTTCTCTACTAGTGCGATGATTTCCTCCATATAATCCTTGCGTGTAGCCTTGAGTTCTTCCTCCAGCTCCGTGATCCTTGTCGTTGCCTTCTTCAAATCCCCATGCCTGCGCACATCTGGTTCTCCTGGCGTCGAATGTGGTGGTTTAACTCTTGGATGAAAGAGGCAATCGATCTATCCTTCCTGGTACTGATCATCTCCCATTGCTCATCTCAGCGCCCACAAATCTGGTAGATTGTATCCTTGAGGTCATTGTGGTAAACTTCTCCAATGCGTCCCATGGTAATGTGAGCTGCCATACTCTTTCCTAGACTCCAGGTTGGTGCATCGAAAGAAAACTCTATGGGCTCAGTGACTGGCGTGAACGTCCTTCCTGGAACTTGAACTTGAATCATCCAGCGCTCCTCTTTTGGTAAAGTGGCGTTGTAGGTCCTGGTGAAGCTTGGTATTCCAATGTTCGGGTACTTAGTAACTTCCTTCAAGTGGCGTCCAAATGGGGTGTCTTCATCCGGTTGCATGAACTTAATCCTTGCATCCGCCATCCTAAAGAGTAGAAAATGGAGAGGAGTTAGAAATGAGAAGAGAGTAGTGATCTAGGGCTTTAGCTTAATGGTCGTGTCCTACAGTCAGCGTGTGATCTGATACCATCTTTGTAGCGACCAGACCTCAAACAGTCTGACCTCTGTGCATAAGTGTCATCCCTGGATCGGTAATGCTGACACACGCAGTACTTGGAGGATTTATAACAGAGTAGCAATCACACACTTATTACATCGAGTGTCTCAAAAGAGAACTTATTACAATAAATATGGCTTAAGGCCATCTAAAACGATAACAGCGGAAGGCTTGGAAGATAAAGTGAGTCCATCAACTCCAACGGCATCACCGAGTGAAAGACCACGACCTAAGGCTCCTTACTCGTCGTCTGAAAAGTCTGCAACATGATACGTTGCAGCCCGAAAACGGGTCAGCACATGGAATATGCTGGCAATGTAACACAAAGGATAAAGAACAGAATAATGCTATCACACCATGCATATATGGCTGGTGGAGGCTGTAGGGTTAATATGTTTTGCGAAAAGCCAATTTTTCCCTACTACAAAGGAATAAGTTTTATTTAACTACAAAGTTTGTTGAAAAATATTGAGAAGGTAAACCCCCTCTCAATCCCAATTAAAAGTAATCATTAACAACCCAATCAAATTAATTAAGTAGTGATGAGATCAACATGATAATCCAAGAACCAGATACTCAAGATGTCCAAAACCGGGGACATGGCTAACCATGATTAGTTTATACACTCTGCAGAGGTTTGCGCACTTTTCCCCACAAAACTCGATCTCCTCCGTTTGGTTTCTCGCACTACAAGATGTTTGAGAAACGGATGACCGAGACATAGTCTTTCAGAAGCGTTAGCACCTTACGATGGGTAGACCGTACCACCTACATCCCCTACATCTGCTAGTCTACCACTGTAAGAGTTCACACGACTTAATCAACTATGCTAGAGCCCATAATAGCTCGTGGCTGCACACGAAAGTTTCTAGTATGAATAATCTCATGATCCCTTTGAGCCTGGGTGGCAGTCCATAGGAGAATCACACGGTACCCCGGGATTTCCAAAAAAATACAGGCAATCACTGGATTCCCCAGGTGCCTCAATCCACCCAGATGTGTGTTTAAGCTGCCACCTTAAGTTGAACCAATAATTAACAATCTCACAACTGTCATGGATACACTCAAACCCAATCCATGTCTACGAGCATAGCATAGCAATATAAGCATAGCGTAGAAGTAACTCCCAAGGTTTGATAATAAACAGGTGAATAGGTACTACCTCATCTACTTCCCAAACCCACAATTTAATTCAGATCCTAACCATGCAATTGTTTGAGGATTGATCTAATGCAATAAAACTGGGTAGTACGAGGTATGATCAAAGTGTTACTTGCCTTGCTGATGATCCGCGAAACCTAGAGACTCGTAGTAGCACGCTTCGCACTCCGGGTACTCTATCGCAAACAAACAAGCATACAATAAGCAATCAAGCAAGAGCACGGGTAAAACTCAAATAAAAGATCTAACCAGCAAGTTCAACTTAAGAACTCCGGTTTGCAAAAAGAATCAAATCAAACGAAACAACAAAACTCAAACGGCGAAAGAAACAAGCTTCGTTTACTAATTTGAACTAAAGTCAAATTTTACAGTAGCAAAATCTTGTTCAAGTTGGTTAAATAGAAAGAGGGTTTCGATACGAAACTCTAGGCGCTTGAATCGCCTGATTCCGATAAACGAGCGAAAAATTATACTAGAACGAAAATCGGATCAGAAATCGCGATCGAAAATAATCGCGGAAAATCCGAGAAAAAGAAAAACTGACGAACAGGCTAACGAACGAGCGTTCGCTGTGTGCGGTTAAACGATGAAAACCGTTCGTTAAAACGAACGAACGAGCGTTTGCTATCTAACTAAACCGAAAAAACCGATCTAAAAAAATAAACCGCGGTTCTTAAAAAAACCGTACGGTTTTCCGAAGAAAACCGGCGGCGGCGGCGGCGCGGCTACCTCCGGCGGCTCCGGCGACGGCGGTGGCGGCGGGCGGCTCCGGCGAGGCGGCGGGTCGGCGGCGGGGCTGCGTCCGGCGGCGGCGGCGCAGCGGCGGGCGGCGACGGTGGCGGCAGCGCGGGCGGCGTGCGGCGGCTAGGGTTAGGGTTTCGGGCGCGGGGCGGGCTGGCGGCGCTGGTGGGCTTCGGCGGCTCGGGGCGGGGCGGCTTATAAAGGCCCCCCGGGCGGAGTCCCGCTCGGGTACGGCCCGGAGTCGGTTTGACTTTTTTTTTAATAATTCCGACGTGCAGAAAAAGAAAGAAAAAAAACTAAACGGACTCCAAAAATCCTAAAATAAATTTTCCCCGTCTTCTAAAAATAAGCCGGACAAGGTGAACATTTATTTGGACCTAAAATGTAATTTTGAAAAAACGCATATTTTTCCTAATTCGAATAAAATAGCGATAAAACTCCGAATAAAAATCTTATTTGATTTTAATATTAAATCTCTGATATTTCTTTATTTTGAGGAAGTCATTTTATCCTCTCTCTTTATTTTTTTTATAAAAGAAATATTTCAGAGAAAAATCATTAAAATCAAACGATCCTCTTTTCAAAAATTCGAAAAAAACTCGAATATGAAATAAATTGAAATCCCCAACTCTCTCCGTGGGTCCTTGAGTTGCGTGGAATTTCTAGGATCAAAACAAAATGCAATAAAATATGGTATGCAATGATGATCTAATTTATAACATTCCAAATTAAAAATTTGGGATGTTAGAGTTACATTCATACACCAGAATGGTTCGGGTTGTTTCGGATGAGTTTCGGAGTACCGGGGGTTACCGGAACCCCCCGGGAAGTTCATGGGCCTTAGTGGAAAGGAGGACCACAAGGGAGGCCGCATGCCCCCCATTGCCAGTCCGAATTGGACTAGGGAGGGGGGCGGCGCCCCCTCTTTCCTTCTCCCCTCTTCCTCCTTCCCTCTCTCTCCCTCTTGAAAAAGGAAGGGGACTCCAATTGGATTGGGAATCCTAGTTGGACTCCCCTATGGCGCGCCTCCTCCCTGGCCGCAGGCCTCCTCCTCCCTCCTTTATATACGGGGGCAGGGGGCACCCCAAAGACACACAAGTTTCTCTTAACCATGTGCGGTGTCCCCATCCACAGTTACACACCTCGGTCATATCGTCGTAGTGCTTAGGCGAAGCCCTACGCCGATAACTTCATCATCACCGTCGTCACGCCGTCGTGCTGACGAAACTCTCCCTCGTCCTCAACTGGATCAACAGCCCGAGGAACGTCATCGAGTTGAACGTGTGCTGAACGCGGAGGTGCCGTACGTTCGGTACTTGGATCGGTTGGATCGCGAAGACGTTCGACTACATCAACCGCGTTACTAAACGCTTCCGCTTTCGGTCTACGAGGGTACGTGGACACACTCTCCCCGCTCGTTGCTATGCATCTCCTAGATAGATCTTGCGTGATCGTAGGTAAAAAATTTGAAATACTGCGTTCCCTAACCGTAACATATGCATGTTATTAGTCCTTACTAGTCCAAGTTACTCCCCACTGTGGTAGTCTTATACAAAACCACAAACTCAGATTACAGGTACCAAGGTAAAATTTAATGACTGCTTTGCAAGCCAACTTTTGTTCTCATTAACCGGGATCATTAATACGCCTGCATGCATGCAAGGAAGGAATGAGAAGGAAGTAGCAAAGTGTCATTATGACTACATGCATACAAGTATTAAATAAGTTCATATTACGAGGAAACATCATTAAATTTTGCCTCGATTACTGTTAATGGCCTTGTATAGATGCAAAATGTATTTTTCATAGTGGCTTTGTACTTGCATTCAGAAGATCAAGTACATCACTAATGATATAGGTTGCAAACGTGTTGGTTGATATTATTAAAGTGGAGGCCAGTCTCTGGACTATCGCAGGGGCGAAGCATTTGGGTTCTTTGATGCCGCAAGAGTAGGCTCTGTTTTCTTTCCATTTGTGTGAGGTGTAATGGCCCTCTGCAGACTTTGTTGTTCCTCTTCTTTTTAATGAGATGAGGTAAAACTTTTGCCTCCGTTTAAAAAAAGTATATCCCTAATAATAGTTGGAGCATAGTAAGGAACGGTACTGAAAGGCCTCTTGCGCAGATCAGTCACTATGCACTCAGGCTCCCCTAACATGGCGATGCTTCGGATTTTCGCAAAGTTCCTAGCTTACTTTCGGTTTGCGGGAAAAGGGACAAGGAGACCGATCCGCGAACCCATGCGAGACGACATTGGACGGTAAACTGAACAACGCGGAATGGACAATTTCGAAGGATTTGAGGATCCTTTGCCCTAGCTTTCATTGTTTATCAGTGGAGTGCCATTATTATTTTTACTTCTTCTGATCCATATGAAATGTCGCTGGCAATTTTAATTAAATATGAATCAGAGGGAGAGTAAAAAGACACTTTCAGAGTCTCTAACTTCAGGATTTTTTTTCCCAAAAAAAAATTCAGCATTTCTTTTTACGATTGAGGCGTCAGCCGTACGACTTGGGGTTGTAGCGACAACCGAAATTTGACATTGAACTATACGCGTTGTCGCTCCGGGCATCCTCCAGCTGCCTGCCTGGCTACAGTTCTTCCCTCTTCGACTTCGAGCGTTTTCAACCTTTGTTCAACTAATCCCGTTGACAGGATGCTGACGCGCACAATAAACTTAGCTTTCACGTACAGGATCATTGGCGACCACCTATTTCGCGATCTGGATTTACTCTACCAAGATCACTTTGGGCAAGCTTAAATGCCAATGCCTGATCAAGACGGAGCGTGCCTACTATCTCGATCAGACATTAAATTCGTCCGACGGGAGACGCATGTCACCGTTGATTAATCCTACAGTAGCAAGCACTATCGACTTTGACCAAGTCCATGGAACTACTCTCCCCATCAATCAATGGAAGCTCTAGGAACTTTTGTCGAAAGAGACCCTCTCCCCACTGGAATTGTCAGAAAAGACCCCCTTCAGATGAAATTGACAAAAAGGATCCCCTCATCCGTGACGGCAGGCGCGGCAGGCGACATGTGGCACCTGCCACCATGGCAGGAGGCGGCCGCGCGGGGCAGAACGGTTTTTTACAGCGTGAGCAGCCGGGACGGAACGGCGATGTGGGCCACGCCGCCATCGGGCGAGGCGGCGAGCGCTGCGGCTGCCGCTCCCTGGCCGACAGCCCCCGCTGTGCGCGGGCCGAGGCGTGGGCCAGGCCGCCATCGCAGGAGGCGGCATCTCCGTTGCTCTGCACGCGCGACAGCTTTTCTGTTGCAGACGGTGCTCATTCCCATGCGCGCGGACGACGATGAATTTGACGGGCGGGAATCACTCCGGCTTTCTTCAACGGATGCGACTGCACTGCGGGAATCACTCACTTGCTACGGGAATCCAAGGCTGCGGGAACCTGTTGTGCCGACACTACAGGGATCCTCTTCCTTTTATATAGTATATTTCTGCTCCATGCGCAAGCACACTGTCTCTTGGCCTCCTCTTCTAGGCTCTGAGTGTGTAAGAACAGAGAGAAAGATAAACTCACTAGGCACTTCACTCGTGATTTAGGGCGATTTAGAGTTGGATTTTGAATATGGTGAAGTTGAAGAAAAGATAGAAGAAGGTAAGATCTATCCATTTTTGTTGGTTTCGTTCGCATGCATGATGTTTTTACTCTTTTTGTTTAGTTCATAACTATGTGTTCTCTGTTGTGTTAGGCATTATTTCATCACTTTTTCGAGTCATTTAGAGCTTCATGAGTAGGATTTGCCTAGCGAAGTGAACTACGAAGTTAAAGATCAAGGTATGAGCTTTGCAATACATTAAATTTTTTATGCATGCAGGGTGGTAATTAGTTAGTCTTTTAGCTCGTCATTAGCTATGCGATGTTAGTGCTTAGAGGTTAGAAACAATTTCATACGTCCTTCCGGAGAGCATCACATGATCATGGCGACACGGTTACATCATTAGTTACAGAGTTCTTTGGAGGGGACTTTATTGGCCCATCTTTTATCCCCGAGGAGTCACAACCATACGCCTACAATTACGCTTGAGGTTCGCAACAAGGATTCCAGACTCCACACCTACGCAGGAGTCGCAGACACATGAAGCCGAAGTGGAATATGGCCGCGGTCTTCGCGTAACTCAGCCACCTAATCGCTTGTCGCTTTCCGGTCCTAAGGAAAGGCCGGGTGGTCATCGTCGACTAGGGTGATTCATCTATCCACATGTGCGACCCATTGTATCTACATATGTCAGTATCAGACTTTCCGATTTAAACATCTATGTATGCTGAAATAAAAATGCACCACAGAAACAATGTTTCCCGCCTATATCTCCCGCCATACTATCCCGCTTCACTTTTCGGCTTATGTTAGGCCGAAATGATTTTTTTTAATTTTGGCTCATGAATATTGTGCAACCATTGCCCATCTTAAACATTGAAAATATATATTTTCGCGCATCTCTTTCCCCTCAATATTTTCCTGCCAACTCTTTCCCTCCATATGTTCCCGCCACCCGTTTCCCGCCAACCCCTTCCCGCCATATGTTCCCGCCAACCCTTTTTCGCCATACCGCAGTCGTTCTTTCCCGCCATTTTCTCCTCTCTACCTATAAAACCCCCTTCAGAGAGGTGGATAAGCATTCCAGTGTAGTGTAGTCGAGATGTCCCATTATCCTTTCGATCGTAGTTTTCACCCCAGGATGAGCAGGACTCTTCTGAGGCTAGCTACCGATTTCAAGATGGACAATAGGATAGTTCCATGGGACGAACTCACCGGTAGTGACACCATAATGAATGAGTTGGCTCACGAATTACGTAGGTCTGGGTGGCCTGAAAGGACCTATGAGGAGGTACGTAAAGAACTTCTTAGGTTTTATGCAATGTGGAAGAAGGTAGTGGACCTGAAGAGTGAAACTTTCAGAAGGACTGCAGCAAAGCATCCATTTTTATGGACTGACGACAGCGAGGACGAAGATGATATCTTCATGTCGTCGCTTCCGGGTTCTGCATCGTCAAAGGGCAAGAGTTCTGCATCGTCCAAGGGCAAGAGTACTGCATCCTCGAAGGGCAAGAGTTCTGCATCATCCAAGGGTAAGAGTTCTGCATCCTCGAAGGGTAAGAGTTCTGCATCGACGGAGGATGACGATGATGCCTTCATGTAGTTTTTAAGCTGTATTCCAGTTCTACCGTTTAATTCAGATGTACTTGCATTATTAGTTTGTACTCTCTTATTGTAGGGCATTACGTTCTATCTTAATTTCATTTTGTAGTTGTTGCACAATGTTCGATAATTAGTGGAGGGAAAGAAAATGCCACTAATTTATTCTAAAACTATTTTTTTTCTTACGACACGGTACAATTGAAAATAAGATACATCGTACTATTGAAATAAAGCTACATTTAACTACTGAAATAAAGCTACATAAAACTGCAGAAATTAAGATACAAACAGTTGCGAAATATAAAATACTACCACAGGAATCTACTAAGTCCAGCGTGGGTATTTTCCTTTTCCATCGCCAGCTTCTTTTGCTGCCTTGTCCTCACGAGCCCTTTCTTTCTTTCTCTGTCTCTCCGCCTCACGAGCCTCCTTTTGCTGTCGTTCCTGCTCCTCCATGCGACGAGCCTCTTCCCTGTTTTTCTTTCCTAAATCCTGAAAAAACGGTGTTGCTCCGCATAGTATTCTTTTAACTCTCTCTCTCTCTCTCTTGCTCTGCTTTCTCCTAAGCTTCCGCCTTCTCGCGTCGCTCTTCCGCATAGAAACTATTCCACGCTCGGCGACTTCTTTCACGAATCTCAGTCACTGCCCAAGCCGGCATCTCCGTGTCAATCCAACGATAGTACATGCATAGAGGCGGAGGAGACTACAACAAGAAACAAGAATGTTATTAAAGAATCAATCAAAATACCAACAATATCTATTCGTGATGGTTAAAGCATACCGGAGGCTTGTCGTACTCTGAAATAGCTACCGGTGGATCTTTCTCATAATTGGCGCACATGAAAAACTTCATGCCCAACCAATCTGAAAAATCCGTCACCTCCTTCACCTTGCAAAGATCGCCACACCAACACCGCAGGACTGCCACTCCCGGAGGCGAACTTGCATTCTCATTTTCCTCGGCCTAATGCTTTGATCCGAGCAAGGCAAACTCATACCAACTGAAAAAAAGGCGGACACACTTTGCGCAGTGACGATTTCGAGGGTGGCTGGACGACGGAAGACGAGAGCCTCAGTGCCTTGTTTTATAGGCTCGGACGACAAATGATGGCGAGAAAATAGGCGCGAACAGACGAAATGTTAGACGAGAAATACACGTGATTCAAACAGTGCAGAGGAGCACCGCAGGGTGTCGACACAAAGGCGTCAAAAATGCACCTAGCGCACAGCATCGGATTCCCGCCCGTGGAAATGAGCGTCGTCGCATGGGAATCCTTGCCGTCTGCCACAGCACAGGCTGTCGGGCCGCATGCGTGGGAATCGTCGTGTGAGAATCAATCACCGCGGTCTGCAACATGGACACTGTCGCGCGTGCAGTAGCAACAAAGGTGCCGCCTACAGGTTCCCGCAGCGTGTGAGTAATTCCCGCAGTGCCGTCGCATCCGTCGAGGCAAAGAAGCAAAAGCCGAAGTGATTCCCTAGCAGCAACAGGGCATCAGCATGGCAAAAGCAACCAGTGTCGGCACAAGGGGTCAAAAACCACAGATTCCCGCCCGTGATAATTAGCGCTGCACGGGAATCGGCGTTGTCTAAGTCCTTGTTGCGCGTGCAACACGAACAGCAGTGCCGCCTCCTGCGGTGGCGGCCTGGCCCACCTGCTGGGCCCGCGCGCAGCGGGCCGTGTCGGACAGGGAGCGGCAGGGCCAGCGCTGGCCGCCTCGCTCGGTGGCGGCGTGGCCCACATCGCCTGGCCCGTTCCGTCCCGGCTGTTGGCGCTGTAAAAAACCATTCTGCCCCGCGCGGCCGCCTTCTGCCGTGGCGGCAGGTGCCACGTGTCATCTGCCGCGACTACCGCCACGGATGAGGGGGTCTTTTTGTCAATTGCGTCTGGAGGGGGTCTTTTCTGGCAAATCCACTTGGCAGAGGGTCTTTCGACAAAAAATCAAGCTCTAGATGTCTTGCCAGCTAATACATTTACGTGAGAATTCATTTTTTTTCATGGCTAAGAAGATTAGGGAAAGAAAATCAATGATGGAACATGAAGGCGGGTCGGCCAGTCAAATTAAACACTCACTGGTCACTGCATGACTCCTCTCCCTTTTCTTCCTCCCCCCTACAAAACCAGCAACCCCGCCCGCCATTTAACACCTCCCTCCATCTTCCACCCACCCACCACAAGAAACAGCAGCAGCATCGGCTGACCTGCCCCGCCTCCAATGCAATGTCTCTCATCCCAGCTCTGTTCCTCCTCCTCCTCCTCGCCACCCTCGCCGCTTCCCAAGAATTCACCTACACCGGCTTCGGCGCTGCCCGCAACGGCGGCGCCCCGAACCTCACCCTGAACGGCGTCACGGAGCTCCAGCCGGACGGCATCATGCGCCTCACCAACGACACCTCCCGGCTCAAGGGCCACGCCTTCTACCCGTCCCCGCTCCGCCTCCTCGGCCCGCCCGGCTCCGGTGCCAAGAACAACGCCACCGCGGCGGCGGTGTCCTTCTCCACGGCGTTCGCGTTCGCCGTCGTGCCCGAGTACCCCAGGCTCGGCGGCCACGGCTTCGCCTTCGTGGCCGCCCCCGACCCGCGCCTCCCGGGGGCGCTGCCCAGCCAGTACCTGGGCCTGGTCAGCGCCGACGACGACGGCAACGCCACCAACCACGTCTTCGCCGTCGAGTTCGACACGGTGCAGGACTTCGAGTTCGCCGACATCAACGACAACCACGTCGGCGTCGACCTCAACAGCCTCACCTCCAACGCGTCCGCGTCCGCCGCGCCCATCAACCTCAAGTCCGGAGACACCGTCCTCGCCTGGGTCGACTACGATGGGGACCGGAGGCTCCTCAACGTCTCCATCGCGACCTTGGCGGCGCCCGAGAAGCCGGCGGCGCCCCTCATATCCTTCCACGTCGACCTGTCCATCGTCTTCCAGGAGCAGATTTACGTCGGCTTCTCGGCGTCCACGGGGCTCCTTGCCAGCTCGCACTACCTCATGGGGTGGACCTTCAAGCTGGGCGGCGGCGCCGCACCGCCGCTCGACCTGTCGTCCCTCCCATCGCTGCCGAGGCCCAAGCCAGACAAGAAGAGCAGGACGACCCTGATCCTCGCGTCGGTGTTCTCGGCGTTTGTGGCGCTGTTGGTGCTCGCCGGCGCGGGCGCCTACGCGGCATACCGCATCAAGAACCGCGAGGTCATCGAGCCGTGGGAGCTGGACCACGGCCCGCACCGGTACAAGTACCCGGAGCTGAAGCGCGCCACGCGAGGGTTCCGCGATCGCGAGCTCCTCGGCCGCGGCGGCTTCGGCAAGGTGTACCGCGGCGTGCTCCCTGGCACGCCCCCCACCGTGGTCGCCGTGAAGCGCGTGTCCCACGATTCCCGGCAGGGGCTCCGGGAGTTCGTCGCCGAGATCGCGTCCATCGGCCGGCTCCGCCACCGCAACCTCGTGCAGCTCCAGGGCTGGTGCCGCCGCCGCGGCGACCTCCTCCTGGTCTACGACTTCATGCCCAACGGCAGCCTGGACATGCACCTCTTCGGCGACGGCCTCCGGGCGGCGCGGCTGACGTGGGGCGTCCGGTACAAGATCCTCCGGAACGTGGCGTCGGCGCTGCTGTACCTGCACGAGGAGTGGGAGCACGTGGTGCTCCACCGCGACGTCAAGGCAAGCAACGTGCTCCTGGACGGCGACATGGCGGGGCGGCTCGGCGACTTCGGGCTGGCCAAGCTGTACGAGCACGGCGCGAACCCGGCCACGACGCGGGTGGTGGGCACACTGGGGTACCTGGCGCCGGAGCTGACGCGGACGGGGAAGGCCACGACGGCGGCAGACGTGTTCGCGTTCGGGGCGCTGGTGCTGGAGGTGGTCGCCGGGCGGCGACCCATCGAGCCGCGGGCGGGGCCGGAGGAGCTGGTGCTGGCGGAGTGGGCGTGGGAGCGGTACGCGGCGGGGGAGGTGGAGAAGGTGGTGGACGCGAGGCTGGGCGGGGCGTTCGACGCCGAGGAGGCGGCCGTGGCGGTGAAGCTGGGGCTGTGGTGCTCGCACCCGGTGCCGGTGGCGCGGCCGACGATGAGGGAGGTGGCGAGGTACCTGGACAGCGGGGACGCCGCGGATGTGCCGCCGCCGCCACCACCGCCCCCGCCGCCTCCGGTGTGCTCCGGCGAGGTTGGGTACGACGACTTCGTGCACTCGTTCCCGTCGTCGTCGTTCGAGAGGGCGGCGGCGGCCGGCGGAGGGGACCCGCTGTCGCAGACATCGGTGGCCACATTCCCCTTCTCGCCGCTGTCCATGCGGTCATCCCACGTCAGCGTATGACCCCACACGGCCACACCATGAGCCCTCATCTGGTCAGTGGATCAACAGGTGTAGTGGCGCCAGTGAACCATTGACCATTTCGCACAACGACGCACCTTACAAGTAGTAGTAGCGCCATTATGCTTGAACAGTTGTTGGTTTAAGGTTTTGCAGATGTTTGAGGCGATTGTAACTTCCTATGATTCGATTCTGCCGAGGGACTGGCCAGGGTAAGTCCACTAAAAGTCCAATTTAGATCAGTCGATTTGTTTCAACTGTCTCATGCAAAACTAGCAATCGATTCGTTCTTCAACCTTCAGCTCCCCATGTTCTTCTTTCAACCGTCCTCCCTACCACCGGCCGAACCACCAACCACCATCGCCCGTGGTTGGCAGTGCTCCTGCATCAACCTTGCAGCCCCGCCCTTTCCTTAACCGTTGTGCTGCCAGGGCCGCCAGCCAACCCTCTAATCCCGACAATGACAATTTTTTTAAGGTGAACCTGCACCATCTCCACACCCCTAAGATATATAATGAAGTCATTTGTCACTCTAAGATAGATATAGGGACGCGTGGCAACTAGGATAGACCGAGAGGGCTTCTTCAGCAAGCTTCTTCCTTTCCTTCGGTTGTTCCTTCCTTCACACGAAAAACACTCCACGTGTTCATAGATGTGCCATCAATCGCCCCCCCCCCCCACCGCCCCCGCCGCCTCCGGTGTGCTCCGGCGAGGTTGGGTACGACGACTCCGTGCACTCGTTCCCGTCGTCGTCGTTCGAGAGGGCGGCGGCGGCCGGCGGAGGGGACCCGCTGTCGCAGACATCGGTGGCCACATTCCCCTTCTCGCCGCTGTCCATGCGGTCATCCCACGTCAGCGTATGACCCCACACGGCCACACCATGAGCCCTCATCTGGTCAGTGGATCAACAGGTGTAGTGGCGCCAGTGAACCATTGACCATTTCGCACAACGACGCACCTTACAAGTAGTAGTAGCGCCATTATGCTTGAACAGTTGTTGGTTTAAGGTTTTGCAGATGTTTGGGGCGATTGTAACTTCCTATGATTCGATTCTGCCGAGGGACTGGCCAGGGGTAAGTCCACTAAAAGTCCAATTTAGATCAGTCGATTTGTTTCAACTGTCTCATGCAAAACTAGCAATCGATTCGTTCTTCAACCTTCAGCTCCCCATGTTCTTCTTTCAACCGTCCTCCCTACCACCGGCCGAACCGCCAACCACCATCGCCCGTGGTTGGTAGTGCTCCTGCATCAGCCTTGCAGCCCCGCCCTTTCCTTAACCGTTGTGCTGCCAGGCCGTCAGCCAACCCTCTAATCCCGACAATGACAATTTTTTTAAGGTGAACCTGCACCACCTCCACACCCCTAAGATATATAATGAAGTCATTTGTCACTCTAAGATAGATACAGGGACGCCTGGCAACTAGGATAGACTGAGAGGGCTTCTTCAGCAAGCTTTTTCCTTTCCTTCGGTTGTTCCTTCCTTCACACGAAAAACACTCCACGTGTTCATAGATGTGCCATCAATCGCCCCCCCCCCCCCCCCCCCTATTAGAAAAGTAGGTTTGGTGAGAAGAGCGATCAGCTAGCTGAGCAGTAAACCCATGATGGATAACATAGACATGATCCACGGATTGAACCCTTCTATGGTGAATGTGTCTTGGCGAACGCATAAAATGTATTAACAGCAGAATCATAACAAAATACGCTTGTACTTCCTCCTCCGTTCCTAAATATAAGTTTTTGTAGAGATTCTATTATAGACTGCATACGGAGTAAAATGAGTGAATCTATACTCTAAAATGCATCTACATACATCCGTATGTGGTTCATAGTGAAATCTTTACAAAGACTTGTATTTAGGAACGGAGGGAGTATGACCAACACGTACAGTAGCAACGATAATGTTTCTTCCCTCGACATTCTCAATGTGGTAGCCGAACTAATAATCCGTAGGCCTTCGACCACAGTCTCCTCAAGCGACCGGGCGTCTTCCTGAAGGCCAAATCAGACTGCGTGTCCAAGGACAGATGAACCATTTGCAGCAAAGAAAATACGTGAAGTCAGGTTCAACAAGAACATGCCAAATTGTGAGGTACTCCTAAGTGATTAGCAGAGCAGGTGTCAGGCTTCGGATAGAGATTCAGATAGCAACGGTCCCCTAAAAACTGAGTTTCATGCTTTCAGTAGAGCACCGGGGTACAAACTTCATAAGAATTGCAAGAAGTGAAATAGTAGGAAGAATTTTTTTAGGTCTTCATGTCATACCACCCATCCGCCCCTCTCTGGGTTTTATAACACTACCGCAGAATCTTATCAGTAGAACGATCGTGCGTTGCTACGCATATATAAATGAATCAAACAAATAATTACGGTCGTCTCCAAGGTGGAAGTTTATTTATTTTTAAAGAAAAGGCATCAACCGAGCCCAAGATGGGGCTCGAGCCTAGCCCGACTTTGAATTAACAAAGCCATAACCCGGCCAGGATTACAAGCAGACGCCCTTAGGCAACAAGGAAGAAAATACAGAGCGGAAAGATGACGTTGGAAAGCAACAAGCTAATCCTCACACGCTACAAACAAAGAAGATACACGATGAGGCATGAAGCCATAGACGCTGAGGTCCTCCTCCGAGAACGGAGCACCGAGAACAATAACACTCCGGCTCATGAGGAGAGAGGCAGACCGGCACCATTGGGGAATGCCATCACCAAGCTAATACAGACACCGGCACGACACATCCAACAAAATCCATTGATACGTCCATTTTACAACATGCTTTTATATCGATATTTATTGTATTATGGGCTGTTATTACACGTTATGTCACAATACTTATGCATATTCTCTCTTATTTTACAAGGTTTACATGAACAGGGAGAATGTCGGCAACTGGAATTCTGGGCTGGAAAAGGAGCAAATATTAGAGGCCTATTCTGCACAACTCCAAAAGTCCTGAAACTCCACGGAAGTCATTTTTGAAATTAATAAAAAAAATACTGGTGAAAGAATCCACCAGAGGGGGCCCACACCCTGGCCACGAGGGTGGGGGGCGCGCCCTACCCCCCTGGGCGCGCCCCCTGCCTCGTGGGCCCCCTGGCAGGCCTTCGGTGCCCATCTTCTGCTATATGAAGTCTTCTACCCTAGAAAAAATCATAAGCAACCTTGCGGGAAGAAACTCCGCCGCCACGAGGCGGAACCTTGGCGGAACCAATCTAGGGCTCCGGCAGGGCTGTTCTGCCGGGGGAACTTCCCTCCGGGAGGGGGAAATCATCGCCATCATCATCACCAACGATCCTCTCATCGGGAGGGGGCCAATCTCCATCAACATCTTCACCAGCACCATCTCCTCTCAAACCCTAGCTCATCTCTTGTATCCAATCTTTGTCCCAAAGCCTCAGATTGGTACCTGTGGGTTACTAGTAGTGTTGATTACTCCTTGTAGTTGATGCTAGTTGGTTTATTTGGTGGAAGATCATATGTTCAGATCCATTATGCATATTAATATCCCTCTGATTATGAACATGAATATGATGTGTGAGTAGTTACGTTTGTTCCTGAGGACATGGGAGAAGTCTTGCGATAAGTAGTCATGTGAATTTGGTATTCGTTCGATATTTTGATGAGATGTATGTTGTCTTTCCTCTAGTGGTGTTATGTGAACGTCGACTACATGACACTTCACCATTGTTTGGGCCTAGAGGAAGGCATTGGGAAGTAATAAGTAGATGATGGGTTGCTAGAGTGACAGAAGCTTAAACCCTAGTTTATGCGTTGCTTCGTAAGGGGTTGATTTGGGTCCATATGTTTCATGCTATGGTTAGGTTTACCTTAATACTTCTTTTGTAGTTGCGGATGCTTGCAATAGGGGTTAATCATAAGTGGGATGCTTGTCCAAGAAAGGACAGCACCCAAGCACCGGTCCACCCACATATCAAATTATCAAAGTAACGAACGCGAATCATATGAGCGTGATGAAAACTAGCTTGACGATAATTCCCATGTGTCCTCGGGAGCGCTTTTCTCTATATAAGGGTTTGTCCAGGCTTGTCCTTTGCTACAAAAAGGATTGGGCCATCTTGCTGCACCTTATTTACTTTCATTACTTGTTGCCCGTTACAAATTACCTTATCACAAAACTATCTGTTACCGATAATTTCAGTGCTTGCAGAGAATACCTTGCTGAAAACCACTTATCATTTACTTCTGCTCCTCGTTGGGTTCGACACTCTTACTTATCGAAAGGACTACGATAGATCCCCTATACTTGTGGGTCATCAAGACTCTTTTCTGGAGCCGTTGCCGGGGAGTGAAGCGCCTTTGGTAGGTGGAATTTGGTAAGGAAAAATTTATATAGTATGCTGAAATTTACCGTTACTTGTTACTATGGAGAACAAACCTTTGAGGGGTTTGTTCGGGGTATCTTCACCTCGTCCGGAACCACAATTAGTTACCCCTCAACCTACTGAACCTACTGAAAATGTTTACTTTGAAATTCCTTCGGGTATGATAGAGAAGCTGCTAGCTAATCCTTTTGCAGGAGATGAAACATTGTATCCCGATTTACACCTAATCTATGTGGATGAAGTTTGTGGATTATTTAAGCTTGCATGTATGCCCGATGATGTTATCAAGAAGAAGGTCTTCCCTTTATCTTTGAAGGAAGAGGCATTGACATGGTATAGGCTATGTGATGATATGGGATCATGGAACTACAAACGATTGAAATTGGAATTTCATCAGAAGTTTTATCCTATGCATCTTGTTCATCGTGATCGTAATTATATATATAATGTTTGGCCTCGCGAAGGAGAAAGCATCACTCAAGCTTGGGGGAGGCTTAAGTCAATGTTATATTCATGCCCCAATCATGAGCTCTCAAAAGAAATGATTATTCAAATTTTTTATGCTCGGCTCTCTCTCAATAATCGCTCCATGCTTGATACTTCTTGTACTGGCTCTTTTATGATGAAGACTATTGAATTCAAATGGGATTTATTGGAAAGAATTAAACGCAACTCTGAAGATTGGGATCTCGACGAAGTTAAGGAGTCAGGTATAACACCTAAATTTGATTGTGTTAAATCTTTTATGGATACCGATGTTTTTCGTGAATTTAGCACCAAATATGGACTTGACTCTGAGATAGTAGCTTCTTTCTATGAATCTTTTGCTACTTATGTTGATCTCCCTAAGGAGAAGTGGTTTAAATATAATTCTCCCATTGAAGTAAAATTAGTTGCACCTATTAAAGTTGAAGAAAAGACTATCACTTATGATGATCCTGTTGTTCCTACTACTTATGTTGAGAAACCACCTTTCCCTGTTAGAATAAAGGATCATGCTAAAGCTTCAACTGTAGTCAACAAAAGTAATATTAGGACACACAAACCTCCTGAGCAAGTTAAAGTTGAACCTAATATTGCTATGGTTAAAGATCTCTTGGCTGATAATATCGATGGGCATGTTATTTACTTCTGTGAAGAGACTGCTAGAATTGCTAAACCTGGTGCTAAAGATAAACATAGACCTGTGGTAGGCATGCCTGCTATTTCTGTTAAAATAGGAGATCATTGTTATCATGGCTTATGTGATATGGGTGCTAGTGCTAGTGCAATACCTCATTCTTTATACGAAGAAATTATGCATGATATTGCACCTGCTGAGATAGAAGATATCGATGTTACCATTAAGCTTGCCAATAGAGATACTATTTCACCGATTGGGATTGTTAGAGATGTTGAAGTCTTGTGTGGGAAGGTTAAATATCCTGCTGATTTTCTTGTTCTTGGTTCCCCACAAGATAGCTTTTGTCCCATTATATTTGGTAGACCCTTCTTGAACACTGTTAATGCTAGGATAGACTGCGAAAAGGATGTTGTTACTATTGGTTTGGGTGATATGTCTCATGAGTTTAATTTTGCTAAATTTCGTAGACAACCCCGTGATGAGGAATTGCCTAGTAAAGATGAAATTATTGGTCTTGCTTCTATTGCCGTGCCTCCTAGTGATCCTTTAGAACAATATTTGCTAGACCATGAAAATGATATGTTCATGAATGAAAGAAGGGAAATAGATGAAGTATTCTTTAAACAGGGACCTATTCTGAAACACAACTTGTCTGTTGAAATCCTAGGGGATCCTCCTCCACCCAAGGGTGATCACGTGTTTGAGCTTAAACCATTACCTGATACTCTTAAATATGCTTATCTTGATGAAAAGAAAATATATCCTGTTATTATTAGTGCTAACCTTTCAGAGCATGAAGAAGAGAAATTATTGAAAACTCTTAAGAAGCACCGTGCTGCTATTGGATATACTCTTGATGATCTTAAGGGCATTAGTCCCACTCTATGTCAACACAAAATAAATTTGGAGAAAGACGCCAAACCAGTTATTGATCACCAACGATGGCTAAATCCTAAGACGAAAGAAGTGGTAAGAAAGGAAATATTAAAGCTCCTTGAGGCAGGTATAATTTATCCCGTTGTTGATAGTCAGTGGGTAAGTCCTGTCCATTGTGTCCCTAAGGAGGTATTACTGTCGTTCCTAATGATAAAGATGAATTGATTCCGCAAAGAATTATTACAGGTTATAGGATGGTAATTGATTTTCTCAAATTAAATAAAGCTACTAAAAAAGATCATTACCCTTTGCCTTTCATTGATCAAATGCTAGAAATATTATCCAAATATACACATTTTTGCTTTCTAGATGGTTACTCTGGTTTCTCTCAAATACCTGTGTCAGCTAAGGATCAAGAAAAGACCACTTTTACTTGCCCTTTTGGTACCTTTGCTTATAGACGTATGCCTTTTGGTTTATGTAATGCACCTGCTACCTTTCAAAGATGCATGATGGCTATATTCTCTGACTTTTGTGAAAAGATTTGTGAGGTTTTCATGGATGATTTCTCTGTTTATGGATCCTCTTTTGATGATTGCTTGAGCAACCTTGATTGAGTTTTGCAGAGATGTGAAAAACTAACCTTGTCTTGAATTGGGAGAAGTACCACTTTATGGTTAATGAAGGAATTGTCTTGGGGCACAAAATTTCTGAAAGAGGTATTGAAGTTGATAAAGCTAAAGTTGATGCTATTGAAAAGATGTCGTGTCCCAAGGACATTAAAGGTATAAGAAGCTTCCTTGGTCATGCCGGTTTTTATAGGAGGTTCATTAAGGACTTCTCAAAAATCTCCCGGCCTCTGACTAACCTATTACAAAAAGATATACCTTTTGTCTTTGATGATGATTGTGTAGAAGCATTTGAAATACTTAAGAAAGCATTAATTTCTGCACCTATTGTTCAGCCACCTGATTGGAATTTACCCTTTGAAAGCATGTGTGATGCTAGTGATTATGCTGTAGGTGTTGTTCTAGGACAAATAGCTGATAGAAAATTAAATGTTATTCAATATGCTAGTAAAACTCTAGACAGTGCCCAGAGAAATTATGCTACTACCGAAAAAGAATTTTTAGCTGTTGTATTTGCTTGTGATAAGTTCAGACCTTATATTGTTGATTCTAAAGTAACTATTCACACTGATCACGCTGCTATTAAATATCTTATGGAAAAGAAAGATGCTAAACCTAGACTCATTAGATGGGTTCTCCTGCTACAAGAATTTGATTTGCATATTATTGATAGAAAGGGAGCTGAGAACCCCGTTGCAGACAACTTGTCTAGGTTAGAATGTTCTTGATGACCCATTACCTATTGATGATAGCTTTCCTGATGAACAATTAGCTGTCATAAATGCTTCTCGCACTGCACCATGGTATGCTAATTATGCTAATTACATTGTTGCTAAATTTATACCACCTAGTTTCACATACCAGCAAAAGAAAAAGTTTTTCTATGATTTAAGACATTACTTCTGGGATGACCCACATCTTTATAAAGAAGGAGTAGATGGTGTTATTAGACGTTGTATACCTGAGCATGAACAGGAACAGATCCTACGCAAGTGTCACTCTGAAGCTTATGGAGGGCACCACGCTGGAGATAGAACTGCACATAAGGTATTGCAATCCGGTTTTTATTGGCCTACTCTCTTCAAAGATGCCCGTAAGTTTGTCTTGTCTTGTGATGAATGTCAAAGAGTTGGTAATATTAGTAGACGTCAAGAAATGCCCATGAATTATTCACTTGTTATTGAACCATTTGATGTTTGGGGCTTTGATTACATGGGACCGTTTCCTTCCTCTAATGGGTATACACATATTTTAGTTGCTGTTGATTACATTACTAAGTGGGTAGAAGCTATTCCAACTAGTAGTGTTGATCATAACACCTCTATTAAGATGCTTAAAGAAGTTATTTTTCCGAGGTTTGGAGTCCCTAGATATTTAATGACTGATGGTGGTTCACATTTTATTCATGGTGCTTTTCGTAAAATGCTTGCTAAGTATGATGTCAATCATAGAATTGCATCCCCTTATCATCAGCAGTCTAGTAGTCAAGTAGAATTGAGTAATAGAGAGCCCAAATTAATTTTGCAAAAGACTGTTAATAGATCTAGAAAGAATTGGTCCAAGAAACTTGATGATGCATTGTGGGCCTATAGAACTGCATATAAAAATCCTATGGGTATGTCTCCGTATAAAATGGTTTATGGAAAAGCATGTCACTTACCTCTCGAACTAGAACATAAGGCATATTGGGCCATTAAAGAGCTCAATTATGATTTCAAGCTTGCCGGTGAGAAGAGGATTTTTGACATTAGCTCACTTGATGAATGGAGAACTCAGGCCTACGAGAATGCCAAACTGTTTAAAGAAAAGGTTAAAAGATGGCATGACAAAAGGATACAAAAGCGTGAGTTTAATTTAGGTGATTATGTGTTGCTATTCAACTCTCGTTTAAGGTTTTTTGCAGGAAAACTTCTCTCTAAATGGGAAGGTCCTTACGTTATCGAGGATGTCTATCGTTCCGGTGCCATAAAATCAACAACTTCGAAGGCACAAATCTGAAGGTGGTGAACGGTCAAAGCATCAAACATTATATTTCAGGTAGTCCGATAAATGTTGAAACCAATACTATTGAAACCGTAACCCCGGAGGAATACATAAGAGACACTTTGCAGCATGTTTCAGACTCCAAAAAGGAATAGGTATGTGGTACGGTAAGTAAACCGACTCCAAAACAGTTCCAATGGCAATTTTTCTCCGTTTTGGAATATTTAAGAAAATAGGAAAATAAGAGGTAGTCCGGGAAGGACACGAGGCTTCCACGAGGGTGGGAGGCGCGCCCTACCACCCTGGGCGTGCCCCCCTGTCTCGTGGGCACCTCGTGCGCTCTCCGGACTCCGTTTTCTTGCACGATACTTCTTTTGATCGGTAAAAATTCATTATATAATCTCCCGAAGGTTTTGACCACCGTATCACGCGATTATCCTCTGTTCTTGTTTCGAGCCATTTTTCTAACAGATCTAGATCACCATGAAGTCTCCAAGTGCCCCCAAGGACAAGTTCTTCGAGAAGGTCATCAACCCCTACCTTGCGGAGGTGCTGCAACACCCTCAAACCTCGAGATGCATGAGGGGGTGCTGCACATCCGCGATGTTGAGGGACCAAGGAGGACTGGAAGCGTGGAGACAAGGCTCGAGGCAATGGAGCAGCAAGTTTTCAAGTGTCAGGAGATGGTGGAGCGCGGACTTGACTCCAATCACATAATGATCACGGAGTTCACCAACAACCACAAGCTGGACACCAAGGACATTGGGGAGGCCATCTTCAAGCTTCACGAGAAAATCGAGCACCTCCAAGCCCAGATCTATGACCTGCAAAACCAAAACTGTGAGTATGAATATAGATTCAAGAGGATGAGTTTGGCTGCAGATTTAAGGATCCCAGAGACTCGATCATCCTTCTATGATGGAGAGCCTATGCCTTGGAAGATGGACGACAAGTCTACATCATCAACAATTCCTTCACCAGCAAAAGAGACATAATCACATGGGTATGGGCACCTCCCTTGGCAATTGCCAAGCTTGGGGGAGGTGCCCCGGTATCGTATCACCATCACACTCCTATCTTTACCGTTTTTCTTAGTTCGATCCTTTTGGTAATATCTTGATCTAGTAGAATAAAGTTTTAGTATGATCTAGTCTTGAGTTTTGGTTTATGATTCCTCTTTGTAATCGAGTCCGTGAGCTATATAATAAAGATTTGTGTTGAGTCAAGGGCTTGATTACTATGCTTTGATCTTGAGGGAATAAAAAGAAAAAGAAAGAATAAAAAGAAACAAAGAGATCATATTGATCCTATTGAGAGTAATGACTTCACATAGAAAGAGTATGATGAATAAAAGTTGTTGATAGTTGACAAACCCAGTTTTGGTCATCGTTGCAATTAATAGGAAGTAATAAAGAAAGAGAGGTTTTCACATATAAATATACTATCTTGGACATCTTTTATAATTGTGAGCACTCATTAAAGTATGACATGCTAAAGAGTTGATGTTGGACAAGGAAGACAACGTAATGGGTTATGTTTTCTTATATCCGAAATAAAGTATATTGTCATGGATCATCCAACATGTTGAGCTTGCCTTTCCCCCTCATGCTAGCCAAATTCTTTGCACCAAGTAGAGATACTACTTGTGCTTCCGAATATCCTTAAACTTGTTTTGCCATGAGAGTCCACCATACCTACCTATGGATTGAGTAAGATCCTTCAAGTAAGTTGTCATCGGTGCATGCAATAAAAATTGCTCTCTAAATATGTATGATTTATTAGTGTGGAGAAAATAAGCTTGATACGATCTTGTGATGTGGAAGAAATAAAAGCGATGGACTGCATAATAAAGGTCCATATCACAAGTGGCAATATAAAGTGACGTTCTTTTGCATTAATATTTCGTGCATCCAACCATGAAAGCGCATGACAACCTCTGCTTCCCTCTGTGAAGGGCCTATCTTTTACTTTTGTCTTATTCCTTATGCAAGAGTCATGGTGATCTTCACCTTTCCTTTTTACATTTTATCCTTTGGCAAGCACATTGTGTTGGAAAGATCCTGATATATATATCCAATTGGATATAAGTTAGTATGATCTATTATAGTTGACATTACCCTTGAGGTAAAAGGTTGGGAGGCGAAACTATAAGCCCCTATCTTTCTTTGTGTCCGATTAAAACTCCTTAACCACAAGTATTGTGTGAGTGTTAGCAATTGTGAAAGACTAAATGATAGTTGAGTATGTGGACTTGCTGAAAAGCTTTTATATTGACTCTATCCGATGTTATGATAAATTGCAATTGCTTCAATGACTGAGATTATAGTTTGTTGGTTTTCAATGAAGTTTCTGATGCATACTTTACATTGTGAATAGATTGTTACTTGAGCATAGGAAATCATATGACAATATCTATTTATGTTGTTGTTATAAGAATGATCATGATGCCCTCATGTCCATATTTTATTTTATCGACACCTCTATCTCTAAACATGTGGACATATTTATCGTTATCGGCTTCCGCTTGAGGACAAGCGAGGTCTAAGCTTGGGGGATTTGATACGTCCATTTTGCATCATGCTTTTATATCGGTATTTATTGCATTATGGGCTATTATTACACGTTATGTCACAATACTTATGCCTATTCTCTCTTATTTAGGTTTACATGAAGAGGGAGAATGCCGGCAGCTGGAATTCTGGGCTGGAAAAGGAGCAAATATTAGAGACCTATTCTGCACAACTCCAAAAGTCCTGAAACTCCAAGGAAGTCATTTTTGGAATTAATAAAAAATACTGGCGAAAGAATCCACCAAAGGGGGCCCACACCCTGGCCACGAGGGTGGGGGCGCGCCCTACCCCCTGGGCACGCCCCTGCCTCGTGGGCCCCCTGGCAGGCCTCCGGTGCCCATCTTCTGCTATATGAAGTCTTCTACCCTAGAAAAAATCATAAGCAACCTTGCGGGAAGAAACTCCGCCGCCACGAGGCGGAACCTTGGCGGAACCAATCTAGGGCTCCGGCAGAGCTGTTCTGCCGGGGAAACTTCCCTCCGGGAGGGGGAAATCATCGCCATCATCATCACCAATGATCCTCTCATCAGGAGGGGACCAATCTCCATCAACATCTTCACCAGCACCATCTCCTCTCAAACCCTAGTTCATCTCTTGTATCCAATCTTTGTCCCAAAGCCTCAGATTGGTACCTGTGGGTTACTAGTAGTGTTGATTACTCCTTGTAGTTGATGCTAGTTGGTTTATTTGGTGGAAGATCATATGTTTAGATCCATTATGCATATTAATATCCCTCTGATTATGAACATGAATATGATTTGTGAGTAGTTACGTTTGTTCCTGAGGACATGGGAGAAGTCTTGCGATAAGTAGTCATGTGAATTTGGTATTCGTTCGATATTTTGATGAGATGTATGTTGTCTTTCCTCTAGTGGTCTTATGTGAACGTCGACTACATGACACTTCACCATTGTTTGGGCCTAGAGGAAGGCATTGGGAAGTAATAAGTAGATGATGGGTTGCTAGAGTGACAGAAGCTTAAACCCTAGTTTATGCGTTGCTTCGTAAGGGGCTGATTTCGATCCATATGTTTCATGCTATGGTTAGGTTTACCTTAATACTTCTTTTGTAGTTGCGGATGCTTGCAATAGGGGTTAATCATAAGTGGGATGCTTGTCCAAGAAAGGACGTCACCCAAGCACCGGTCCACCCACATATCAAATTATCAAAGTAACGAACGCCCACCCCCCCACGGCCACGAGGTAGGGGGGCGCGCCCACCCACCCCAGGGCGCGCCCTCCACCCTCGTGGGCCCCACGTTGCTCCAGCGACGTACTTCTTCCTCCTATATATACCTACGTATCCCCAAACGATCAGATACGGAGCCAAAAACCTAATTCCACCGCCGCAACCTTCTGTACCCACGAGATCCCATCTTGGGGCCTGTTCCGGAGCTCCGCCGGAGAGGGCATCCATCACGGAGGGCTTCTACATCAACACCATAGCCTCTCCGATGAAGTGTGAGTAGTTTACCTCAGACCTTCGGGTCCATAGTTAGTAGCTAGATGGCTTCTTCTCTCTTTTTGGATCTCAATACAATGTTCTCCCCCTCTCTCGTGGAGATCTATTCGATGTAATCTTCTTTTTGCGGTGTGTTTGTTGAGACCGATGAATTGTGGGTTTATGATCAAGATTATCTATGAACAATATTTGAATCTTCTCTGAATTCTTTTATGTATGATTGGTTATCTTTGCAAGTCTCTTCGAATTATCAGTTTGGTTTGGCCTACTAGATTGATCTTTCTTGCAATGGGAGAGTGCTTAGCTTTGGGTTCAATCTTGCGGTGTCCTTTCCCAGTGATAGTAGGGGCAGCAAGGCACGTATTGTATTGTTGCCATCGAGGATAACAAGATGGGGTTTTTATCATATTGCATGAATTTATCCCTCTACATCATGTCATCTTGCTTAAGGCGTTACTCTGTTTTCATGAACTTAATACTCTAGATGCATGCTGGATAGCGGTCGATGAGTGGAGTAATAGTAGTAGATGCAGGCAGGAGTCGGTCTACTTGTCTCAGACGGGATGCCTATATACATGATCATACCTAGATATTCTCATAACTATGCTCAATTCTGTCAATTGCTCAACAGTAATTTGTTCACCCACCGTAGAATACTTATGCTCTTGAGAGAAGCCACTAGTGAAACCTATGGCCCCCGGGTCTATCTTCATCATATTAATCTTCCAACACTTTGTTATTGCCTTTGCTTTTTATTTTACTTTGCATATTTATCACAAAAAAACCAAAAATGTTATCCTATCATATCTATCAGATCTCACTCTCGTAAGTGACCGTGAAGGGATTGACAACCCCTTATCGCGTTGGTTGCGAGGATTTATTTGTATTGTGCAGGTGCGAGGGACTCGCGCGTAGCCTCCTACTGTATTGATACCTTGGTTCTCAAAAACTGAGGGAAATACTTACGCTACTTTGCTGCATCACCCTTTCCTCTTCAAGGGAAAACCAACGCAGTGCTCAAGAGGTAGCAGGCCCCCGGAGGTTGCCGCTTGGCACGATCTCCTTGATGTCGTGGCTCTTCATGAGCCTGACCTAGCACAGCCCCACGACCGGTTTCCCTGGCGCCTCGAGCCCTCCGGCCGCTTCTCTACGAAATCCCTATACCGAGCCATTGCCCCCTCTCCCTGCCCGCCCGTTTTCGAGTATATTTGGACCATCTGCCTGCCACTGAAGATCAGAATTTTCATGTGGCAATGGGTCCGTGGCCGGCTTCCCTCTGGCGTGGAGGTGATTAAACGCCACGGTCCGGGTGACGGTATCTGCCCCCTATGTGGGACGGAAGAGACCCCGAATCACATCTTCTTCTTGTGCGTGTCCACCCAGTTCCTCTGGGGCTGCCTCCGCGATGCGATCGGTGGTGTTTGGTGTAACACCAACTTCCCTGATCTCCTCGCCGAGATTCAGGCCTCCCCCATGTCGGGCCGCCACATTAGGTGGCTGCTCATTGGGGTGCTCGCGTGGACGCTCTGGACTGTGCGTAATAAGCTTGTCATTCAGCGGGTTCTTCTCCGACGCGCTACTGATGTTGTGTTAAAATTGTGTGGTTACTTATAGCTCTGGCGGACGCTTAGCAGTCACCAGGACCGAGACGCCATCACCACCATCATCTCCTACCTTCGCGCGATGGCTCTTCACTTGGCGCCGCCGCTCCCTCCTCCACCGCCCGAGCCGGATTAGCTCCCTCCTTGCTACCGCGGTTGACCCACCTTCATTTTTTCTTTTTAGGGCTTGTTGAGTTGTGCCCTCAGCAGAACCTATTTGTACTCTATGTTCGTGTGACTGTGTGTGTGTGTGTGTGGGTGAACTTGTGTGTACCGTTTGGCTATGGTGGTTTGCTTTATTTATAAAGCGGGGCGAAAGCCTTTTTCGGTAAGGACACAACCTCCTCGCCTGGATCGAAAGACGCCGCACCATCGCGAGATGGAAACGTTCCCCCAAGAACATTGGCGGATGCCACCGGAGAATGGCCACATAGAGTGGATCAGCGCACCCCGGACGAGCCACCAGAGCTTCTCCTCGAGCAGAACACCAACGCTACCCACATCCATCAACCAAAGGAGGAAAAACTTCCGCTAGGATGAGGAGGGTACCACCTCCTCCACCACCAGCACCCCAACAACACCCACCGACCACCAAGCTCCCGAAATGGCGTCTTCAAGAAGGATACGACGCCGAGGGCGCCGCCGCCGCCCAACAAAGTTAGGGATTTCGCCCGGGACAACTAGGGGAAGTGGGAGTGGGAGGGTCAGACCTGTCAGAATGGCCGGCCATGGATTTCGCCCGGACTGGATTCCCCACGACTAGCACCACCAGAGCCGGTGACCCATGGAACACGGGCGGGACGGATGGGGGAGAACACGCGTACACGGGAGGGGAAGGGACGCCAGATCTAGCGCCGTCAGCCACCGGGATAGCCACCACACCACACCCTCGTCCTCCAAGCTCCCGACACCCACGCGGCCAGGAACGCCAGGACCAAACGCCTACACTGCCTCCCGCCGCTAAGCCGGAGGTGCCTCACCAGAGGGGGCTACTGCCCCAGATCCGTCCCCCATGGGCGAAGCAGAGCAGCAGCTGGCCCCGCCGCCACCTTCCTTGGCGGCGCCCCGGGCTTGCCCGGAAGCTGCCTCAGGTGGTGTGTTCGGAAATCAAACAGGCGCCCAGTAAGCTCCCAAAAATTCAACCGTCTGGATAGTCCGGGCTACCCAAAATCCAAACCATATGTGGGAGAAAAATATGGTTGCCCGGACTATACGCCATGTTATATCCAACAAGCGGGTCTAACACTAAAACCCCACCCGTTGACGCACCCTTCCCTTTTCTTATCGGACCCTCCCCTCCCGCTCGGTTTTCCGCCGTAGTGGGACATTTTTCGCTGGAGCCCTCTCCTATAAAACTGGATGACACACATGTCACCTACGTTGTGCGTTGCAATAGCGCCGAACTTTTTTATATTTACAATATAACAGACTGTCTTAAATTAACACATACTATTGCAGGAAAACAACAAATAACTATAAAGATCATTCTTAAAGGTTCATTCAACTTTGCAAATGCACACCGACGTGGGAGGCAAGTGGCACCCTAAACATATTCCTAATTACCAATAAGCTCCATCTCCAGACCACACACCATTCATTGCTAGAATAAATACGTGTTGTTCTTCTCTTTCTTGTCCTTCCCTACATCTTCTACTCCTAGCCTCTTCACCAAGCTGTTTTGTTGGTGCCAATCAGCACCACGTCAACATCAGTGCGTTCGTCAGTGACGCCTCACCTTCTTCCTCCTTCCTTGTCAGTTTTAATTCTCGTTCCTAGTTATTTCCTAGAATACTCTTCCATTCTTTTTCGCTTTATTTTTTGTAACACTCTTTGCGTCTCCAACACCATGGACCACTTGGCCACTTCAGTTCTTTTCCTTCTTATTCTTGGACACTCTTACTTTCTAGTATAGCATGAATTACCTAGCCAATGGAGTGATGTCTTGTCCTCGCCAGCGAACATTTTGACAACCGTCAGCGTATGGACATCCTGCAGAGGATGATCGCCATTCATCAAGGTGAACGCTTGGTCGCCCATATCACGAGCACATGGTGGCCGTTGTCCATGTTAGCAAGCGGTGCTTGGCCATGTCGCCGAGAGCCCGTTGACCGTCCTTGTCCGTGAGCACTTTCAAAATAATTTAGTGTGATTAACTATGCGCTTAATTAATTAATTACACAAATAATTAACTGAGTACCTAATTCTCTGCTTGTCTACTTTACTATCAACCAAATCAATTAATTATCTGCCAACTTGGTAAAAACAATCCCTACTTCTAATTATCTATAGGCATAATTAAATGTACAAATTAATTAATTGCATTAGTGACTCAATTTCCAAATTGATTTGGTACGAAAAAATTCCTATTTAAATGGACCTAATTGATAGCATATGTAATTAGTTGTATAGCCAATTAATTGTATTAATTGTTTGATTTCCAAATTGATTCAACATTCGATTTCCAAATTGTTTTTGCATTGTTGGCTACTACAAACGACGTCTATACGTAAATATTTCCTTTGATAATAGAGATATTACACATTTGACGCGCCTCTTGTATTGTTTGATTGAGCCTTGGTGTTAAAGACGCTTTTGTAGTGGATTCATTTCTGTAAGGCCTACCGCATATTGTATGACACAATTTCTTAACGAATTTCTTGACATTTGAATAGACACACTTGATTTGAGAACGTAGCATGTTTGTCTCTCTGTATGAATGACAAGAAATATAATATGACAGTGTCCACGAACGCATCATGTACATGGCGGTCCGACGGCCCGCCCACCGCCACGGCCGTCCTCAACGTTGTGCTCCACGCCCTAGCATTTCCGAGAATCGCGCCGACATCAGGTTTAGCCACGGCATCCTCCATGGTGTCGCGCACAGCGTCCCTCCACAGGGGCGCACGCCTACCGACTCCCGTTTAACAGTAGAGATATATGTGATTTGGTAAGATAAGAAAAAAGATAGGTTATTTTATTGTATTAGGAAAGTTGTAGTTGTCAATTAATAGTAGAGATAATGATAATAATAAATTGCATAGTGTGCGGGATTAGCAATTTGTTAATAAGGAGTATCTGATTTTGTTTTGTAAGGTTGTTGAGAAAAATTTCCTGTCTGTCTTTTAGAACGGTGATCCCATATATATAGTGAAATCTATGAATTCCTAATTAACTATTATTTACGTGATTGAATTGAATCAGCACCTACCAAAACAAGAGCAAAATAAGATCTTACTGGTTTAGTGAGATTTGGTTTTTAATCGGAGGGAGAAAAATCCAATGGAGTGGGTGGTGGGAGGTGAGACGAAAATAAAACAGACGATAATAAAATGGTGAGGGGAAACTATCAACTCCTCTTTTAGAAGTAGAAAAAATGGATATAAATGTCCGCCACTTCCGTAGATATTGATTTGGGAGCTAGTCATCCAAACCTAACTATCAATCGTCTGGACACGAAATTTGAACGAACCGAACAAATTTCATGCAAACCGGATGATTTTCATTTATACCGGATCAAATTCATGATACTTTTAACATATTTCATTAAACAAAAGCAGGCATGACCCTTTTTAAACATATCTATATCTTTGTTGATTGCAAGCCCCGTGAAATGAAGCTGCGGGTCGGCGGTGGAGGGATACAGACATTTGTCCGACGCGGTGGGAGCAATCTTGCCGATCACCCAGCTCTTGCTCGACGCCGCCCATGCTTCCTCTGTATTTTAGTATCAAAGTAAAGGAAGCAAAGGAGAGACACAAATGATCCTCTAGTTCCATTGCAATGTGGGAGACCCACTTATATACATGGTGAAGGGGTGTGTTGGAGAGACACCTCTTCCCCAACAGACACCTCCTGGAAGGCATCCCTCCCATACAATTGATCACATGTTTTTATTTCTCAACACTCCCCCTTGATCAATTCGTCATATGTATATTGCAAACTGAAAACTCCTCATAAAACCCTATGGGAAAAATTGAGGAGAAACCTTATAATAATATGCCATCGAAAACTCCTTTAAAACCCAGTGGAAAAAATATAAGGAGAAACCAATATGGCATATATCCGCACTTGTATTTGTATTGTCTCGTTAAAAACCTTATATGAGAAACCATCATGGAAAACTCATAAAGGGAAAAAGAGTACAATATGAGTGATATGAGGATCACCAACGGGTTATAACTTGGGATTTTACTCCCCCTGAACTTTGCAAACCTCAAGAATATCTCATACCAATTCCGCGAACCTAGTTCTGGATTGTAAACATTGATAGAGATATTGTGAATATCACAATAATCTGTTTGCATATTATCCTCTTACATTTCTGTAATTCACAAGGATAAATATAACCCATAAGCAATACAAGTGACATTATCTTGGTAGATAATGATAATCTCCACATGATTTCACATGTGGCCAATCATTCTATGAAGTCATCCATATTTTCTGATGCTTCAAATGAAATAGAGTGATAACTGGAAGGACTCGTTTAGAGTTTATTCTGAATACTTCCTTCAAAGTACTCTTCCAGCAAACCCAGTCTTTGATATGGCGTTGTGGGATTAGATAATTAGCCACTATCAATATATCAAACCATGGTCCCATCTTGATTTACCGAATGAAATTTATCAAGACTCTTCATGCCCTGGATATATCCCAGGATATTCCTTACACAAACCTTATACCTTTCAGGGAATTGCACTCTCAATAAATTGCCAAAACTATAGTGTCAGGCCTGACATATTTTGCAAGATATATGAGTGCTTCGATGGTATTTAGATATGGCAATTCATGCTCCTCTATCACTTCACCATCTCCCCTATGTCTCAAGGATTTGTATCCCATATTAGGTATAATATGACCATATGTGTCTTTAATATAATATATCCATATTGAACTTCTCCAATACTTTTGGATATATGAAGACTGATATCTTAGGGGGATATGCTCAAGTCATAAACTTAGCATAATTTGGTTTAACCCAAATATCCGTCTTAAAATGATTGTGTGTATTTCATGTCTTATATATACTTTGATGATATGATCATCGACACCACAATTTAAGGTGATGTAAAATCCAATCCAGGATTTCTTCATGAATACACGTCAACAATCATTAGTATGAGAGTAATCCTTGTCAAGGAATAACTCACTTAGTTGGTTGCACCACACAATTCTCCGACTACTTCAAGTCATAGAATGACTTCATAAGTTCCACACATGCATGTTGCGATTTACCTTTGGATTCGGAATATTAAGTCATTCAATGACTTCAATATATACATCCAAACTAATTGACCCATGGGAGTATGTAGACATTACATACATCAACCGTATGGATTTGTACTGCCATTAACATTCACTATCGAAACATAATTCCACTCATACCAAGAAGGTATGCTACATCATAACAGATGCCGGGTCTCTGCGAAAAACCCTTGTGCTACAAGCCTCGCTTTCTCACCACCTCATTTATTTTCGTTTCCAAACGAAAATTTACTTCTCTTCCCTTTGGAAGATACTTATGAGGAGCAGGTTTTACAATGGTAAATACCTCTCTTTTGATGAGTGAGTGCCACTCTTCCTTAATTGCTTCCTTTCATTTGAACCAATATAAGTGCAACAACACTTTCCATGGATTTGGTTCAGGGCCCAAAAGGATTCAAGCAATTCTCGAGAAGAATTTTATGTCGACATATGTAGACTTTCTCATATACGATTCTCATGAATCAATGTCATCGTGGAATTCTTATTATGCCTCTTCACTCCTTGTGATTTCCCACAACAACGGAGTCAAGGTGTTTCGATGTCCCAACACCTAAAATGTGTGCACATATGTGTTGGAGTTTGGATGTCGTGCATCCCTCAGGTGTCATTCAACCCGAGGTTGGATCATATTTACAGATCGAGGAGTCAATCTCCCCTGTTTCCGCTAAAACTTATGAGAACTTAATCTCATGCGACCAGAATTCTCCCCCTCTTGCTCTCATCTAGGGAGACGAGTGGTTTATTAGGTACCTCCACTCATTCTGATACTTGACCATAGTGACACCTTTGTCATCAGTAAATATACTTGGCAGATTATTTGCAATATGCTGCAATCTCATAACCTGAACACGCAATTCAAATTCTTAAGTATGTGGACAAAATGTATATGACAATTCTTATCCATTTCCTGGCATTCTCTGTGGTACACATCTCCCCCTAATGCCAGAAAATGTTCTTATTGCAAAAGCAATCAGCGTATAGGCTGCAAATAACTCCCTTGCTAGGGTTAAGGTATTCGGCGGATTAACGAACATACCACAGTTATTCCTTACATAGATCCCAACCATATGTGAAGGCCCGTGATGTACGCTCAGGTGGCGATATCGGTATACAACTGAATTACCGTAGATGGGAAATACTTCACTTATTTCCACGTACAAACTGCAAGGGGGTGCAGTATCATTTGATCTCATTTAGACCAAATATGTGGAGTGTGAGACCGCATGTTACCATCAACAAAATGTTGGTAAATCACAATTCTGCAACATTGGCTATGCAATATTGAATCTCTTTCATAAGAGATCCAGCCAAACCATTCTGGTTATGTACCATATACTGAATATAACCATTGAATGCTCGTGAATCAACTTCAACGATATTTCCATTCCAATGGAATTATCCCACGTTAGGATAATTTGCTCTAAATTCGTCAATTTGAGCACTTAATTCAGTAAGTGCATGGTTATGTGTGGATATACACACCTAAGACCATCTTCTATACCATGAAGTACCAACATAACCCAGATAATAGTTGAATAATCCAAACATATTCTTGAATGCAATCAAGAATATTGGCTGGCTCGTTTCAAATTTTAAGGTGAGAGTGCCTTAAAATTAATTCCCCAATGTCACATGTAGTGCACAAAATAATCTCATCATTGTTGGGAATATTGCAACATGTCAAGTTGTGGCCAATAGAATTGTCAATAATTTCTCCAATCGTCCAATACCATGATGATAAAGGAGGAAAAATTATTATGTATGCAACAAGGTTGAGTATGAACTGATTCATACACTCAATTATCTCAACTATCTTGTCTGAGGGACAAGATATTGCAATTTATACTATATGTTGTAGTACAATTATAGGCTAATAATATTTAGGGATAAATAGGAGACTACACGAGATCTCCAAAATATCTTTGGAATATCATTCCACAAGCATATCATCAATGGAGAGGAGTCCATTCTCCTTCTACCATGCTAGAATATTTTCAGATTGTTTCCATTTGAAGTAGAACTTCAAACTTATCCCAGTAAAATCATTTGCCTCCAGTGAGCTAGTGGTATGATTCAACCCAATACTTGACCAATTGGTAATCATTCGTACGATATTTCGTACAACCACCACTTTGACAAACTTGAGAGTTTGTCATTGTGATCATTTAGTTAAATGATTCATTCTTTTGCGAGATATACACTCCATTTCTGATTGTCTATTTTTCACTTTACGTTCAACTCCTCGTGGTTCTCTAACCACAAAATTGCTTAGTACTGTAAGCACTAGCACAAATTTCAGGTAATGGTATAGCACCTGTTGGGGTGTACCAGTTGATTCTTCACAAGAAGTTCATCATATTTTTACCCTGAAATAAAGATGGTATTTATTTTACCATCATAGGAGAATGTAAAGTGCAGCAAGGACATACAATCAGATTAAGATCTGAGACTGCCT
Organism: Triticum aestivum; assembly: GCF_018294505.1. Lineage (NCBI taxonomy): Eukaryota > Viridiplantae > Streptophyta > Magnoliopsida > Poales > Poaceae > Triticum > Triticum aestivum. The sequence goes on from NC_057808.1 coordinate 98,333,965, forward strand.
TATCATATAATCTCAACTTGGTGTTGATTTAGAGACAACCGAATTATAAGCCTCAACGGACTAGAGGTCCTGAGAACGAATGAACAATCATTCATGTGATGCTTATAACAATATATCTTGCCTCAATGAAGGCTCAAAGGGAAAATGGATATTCATCATCCATTACACACTCAGTTTGAGAACCGAGTCATTGCGATGACACGTATATGCAAATATGTATATTCTTAGCTATTTATAGATAGCCGTGACATTTTCTGCAGGTGGAGTTTCCGTGACAACAAGCCTCGGGTCGACAAAATCTTTTATGTCCATGGCCCATCTTTAAATAATTACTCTCACCTAATGTCATCTCATCACAATTCCTTTCGAAAAAGGTCAGCCATATGCTGCATGAAATGCCCATGCATTAATTTACCTTTAGTAAATTCAATAAGATGAAAATGCTATGGCTAGGCATAATCATGGTCATGGTGATTCTTAGTAACCCATATGGCAAACCTTCCACAACAAGGTAATCACCACAATATGATGTAGATCTTTGAATTAACGGCAGTCACCTCAAAATGGACAAGCCTTTAATTTCCATAAAACACATGGAGGTAGCCGACCACCTAGTGGTGCCTCACTCTTATGGGCAATTCCCATTGATCATAGCCTCCACAGCCTTATGTTATTTATAACACACGAACGTAATCACCGTAAAATGGCGTGAACCTCTTAGTTGTGCATGAAACTTAATTCATAGCTATGATGGAACCTCATAAGTTGTGTATGCATGGAAGGTAATCACCAAATATGCAAGTGTTTTGCATAATTCTCTTCATAGCACAATATGTAGCATAGGCGCCACTAATGCCTTGCACTACTGGAATCAACTTCTTTGCCGTCCACCATGGCGGACGGCAAAGGCTTGGTTCACGGACGGCAAAACTCTTTGCCGTCCGCTAGCGGATGGCAAACCATCCGGATGAACGCATGCCAGCAAAGGCCTTCTTTGTCGTCCGCTTCCCAGAAATGGACGGCAAAAGATTACGCCGTCCGCCATCCGAGGCCAACAGACGGCAAAGACTACGGACGGCAGTGCGGTGGCGTGAGAGCCGTTAGGGGTTTAACGGCGCTCTTTGCCGTCCGCCAACAGACGGCAAAGAGCTCAGCTAGGCAGAACTGGGACGCTGCCACGTGTGCAACTATGCCGTCCGCCGGTAGACGGCAAAGAGGTATGAATCTTTGCCGTCTGCTGGCTGACGGCATAGCTAGTCACTTTGCCGTCTGCCAGCAGACGGCAAAATGACCAAATAGGCAGCCAGTGTTCCCAGTTTGCATAGGCAACAATAGTTCTGGTGGCCGATGACGGTCGAACACCTTGGCGAATTTGTCTGGCAGCCTCTGCGATGAGGATTAAACCCAAGTTTTAAAATTTCAAACAACCAAACCGACTTGAGTTAGTTTGGGTGTTTCAAGTTTCAACACTTGCCTTTTTATCGTCATTGCAGAGGCTGCCAGACAAATTCGCAATGGTGTTCAACCGCCATCGACGCCGAGAACAGTTGCTTTGGGACGCCGGACGTCGGCCTCACTTGTGGGACGTGGATGTAGTATTCCACACCGACGGCCACATGTACCTCGCACCGACGATACTTGCTATTTAGGGTTCCATCGACACCGAGGAACCCCCTAACCCGCTCGTCCCCGGGCGCCCTCTTTTCCCACTTCTTTTTTTCATCTTCAACTTCTACTTCTTTTTTTCATCATCTTCTTCTACTACTTATTGTTCTTTTTTCTTCTTCTTCTTCCTCTTCTTTTTTTTTCTTTTTTTTCATCTTTCTTGATTATTCTTAAAAACAGGAAAAAACCTAAACAAAACTATAAACTAAATGTAACCTAAAATAAACTAAATTAACCTAAACTAAACTAAATAAACTAAACTAAACAAATATAAACTAAATCTAAACAAACAGAAAAAAAACTCACCACGATGAAGGGCGGGGGCGGCGGCGGGGCAGGGCCGGGCTGTGCGGCCGGGTGGTGCGGTGCGGCCGGGCGGCGGTGGCTCGGGACGGGGGCGGGGCGGTGCGGGGCGGCCGGCGACTCGGGACGGGGGCGGGGCGGCCGGCGACTCGGGACGGGGGCGGCGTGGCCGGGCGGGCGGGGCGTAGCGGCCGGCGGCGGCGGCTCGTCTGGGCGGCGACGGCTCGGGACGGGCGGGGCGGGGCGACCGACGACGTGGGTGGCGCAGGGCGGGGGCGGCTCAGGCGCGGCCGGGCGGGCGGGGCGGCTGCGGCTCGGCTAGGCGGGGCGGGCGACGGCAGGGGTGAGGGGTTGGGGCGGCTCGGGCAGGGAGAGAGGGAATGGACAGCTCGGGCGCGGGCGTGGCCCCTTATCTGCTAGGTCACAGCTCTTTGCCGTCTGCCAGCAGACGGCAAAGAGCGTACCTAGTGGGGTGGGGCCGGGGGTAAACGGGCGAACTAACGGCCATCTTCTTTGCCGTCCGGCCATCTTCTTTGCTGTCCGCTGGCGAACGGCAAAGATGTTTTGCCGTCAGCCAGCGGACGGCAAAGAAGATGGTCATTAGTTCGCCCCGGTACGCCCACCACCCACCCTCTTTGCCGTCAGATAGAGGACGGCAAAGATATGCTGATGGCAAAGCCATCCTTTGCCGTCCGTTGTCTCTTTGCCGTCAGTTTTCCGGTGGCTGATGGCAAAGCCTTTCTTTGCCGTCAACTAGCGGACGGCAAAGAAGTGGCAGACGGCAAAGAAGCTGATTCCAGTAGTGTTGGATTCCTCTCCTGATGGAGTATGCGACACTATAGTCACAACCAATGACAAATGCTATGAAATTGACAAGTATTTGGAAGAACATTATGAAGGTAGGCACCAACAGTGTAGGCCTCATAATGGCTATGTCATAAGTTTTATGCCTTCATTTTTGCTTTCAACAAATGGAGGTAATCACTACTAAATAGTGTAGACCTCACTCTTATGGAGCATCTCACAACCTTATGTTAATTAAAAACACATTGAAGGTAATCATCACATGGTGCGGTGTAGACCTCGCAGTTGTGGACGAAATTAATTCATTGCCATAATGCAATCCATAAGCTGTGTGCAGAATTGAAGGTAGTCATTTTGTCAAAATGACATAATATAGACCTCACAATAACATTGGATAATCTGCAATTAAGCAGTGGATACCATTTGTCGATTCCTTGTGACAAATGTAAATTTGACATAGTCAGAAAGTGTCATACACTTCACTACCTTATGTTTCCCAAATTTGCAAGCAAGTTCTGTATTTAATGTGAATAATGGAATCAACATATTGCTATGCACCAGTATTACTCATGTAATACAAATCAATGCAGAAGTATAAACAAACTTGTGCAACATATATGAGGATCTGGGGCCTCAAACAATCATTTTACATGATATAAAATGATGTATAATCAACTATTATGCGATTCAGCAAGACTCGAGGGTCTATCCTGTGCATTTGCTCTGAAGCCCAAAAGGCATAAAACGCAAATAAAGATAACCTTACAGTTAAAGTGCTGAAAATAGCAAGCCCGAGGACTAAACTACAAAGTCCTATGAGCCTTTGCTCATTTATAATTCTCAATAAGCCTGAGGGCTTATCAGCAAGTTCGGATAAGCCTAAGGGCTAATCCATAAAGTGCAAGGACTTTGATTTGCATAGCAACCGAGGACTGATTTGCAAAATCACCAAAGAGTTAAGGATTTTTTTTTCTCCCTGTGCGCTTACCAATCCCCTGAGGGGGGAAACCGCTGCCGGCGACGGCCCTTGGTTGACCGCCGTGATGGGGCATAGACGCCGGCCAGGCTTCATCTCAAGAAGCCGCTCTTAACCACCGATGCAGGTCCTTGGCCTCCACCGTCAGTAGTGGCTGTTGGTGGGAGCCGCGCGACGCCACGAAGGCCGATGTCTCGGCCTTTCGGGCGCCTCCATGCAGGCTGCGAGACCGTGCCGTCGGCCGCGGTTCACCGGACCTTAGCCGTGAAATTGGCAGGACGCGCGCACCCCGCCACGGACGATGGGCACCAGTCGTTCTCATCTTGTAATAATGCTTGGTTGACATCAATCCTGCGAGTGCATTTGTGAACAAAAAGAAATCAATCGATTGACCACAAAAAGACAAAACGGAATCTCGCCGTGGATTGGTAACCGCTTGTTTGATTAATTCCTTTTTGTACTCGAACTCGCCCTGAACTGGAAATAGCCGATCAGATCATCATGGCTTTGTGAACAGAGCACCATAGAGAGGCAACTCCTCTCTTCCTATTCTTCCCTGCCGAATCGCTCGATTGGATTTCGTCGTTCCGGAGGGCCGTGGCTGTGCGTAACCGCCATCGTCTTTGCCGGATTGCTCCGTCGGTTCTGGAGAGACATGATCAGTGGATCCTTGATGCTGATCTTAAAATAAAAATCAATTTAGCCTTCTCCTGATCGATTTCTTCAACGGGTGCATGCATGCCTATGCACGCTTCGCTTGGCCGTAGACGACTTGATGCGCCGCCGCGTTCTGTGGCTGTAGAGTAGCCGCTGCACGTTCCGCATGTTGTCTGTTCCGACGCTACGCGCTGCGCGCTGTTATCCGCCGGTCTGGTTCGCACTGCCGATGGCTGTATCCTCTGGCCGTCTTCGCTGTTGCAGCATGTTGCCGCCCCCGACGCAAACGCTCATGCCTGGTAGAGTCTATGTGCTGATAACGTATTTTAGTATTATAAAGTAAAGGAGGCAAAGGAGAGATACAAATGATCCTCTAGTTCCATTGCAACATGAGAGACCCACTTATATATATGGTGAAGGAGTGTGTTGGACAGACACCTCTTCCCCAACAGACACCTTCTAGAAGGCATCCCTCCCATACAATTGATAACATGTTTTTATTTCTCAACACTCTGATCCATAAACTTGTCATCTATCCAGTTTGTGAGGTCTACAACAGGCGACGTAGCGATAGGCTCCAACATTGGGGTTAGAAGCAAGGGAGGAAGAAGCGCAGCCGCCATGCCCTGTCAAGAACAAAGACGAAAGAACCATGAGAAGAGACGAAAATGAAGAAACCAAATACGATCGACGGAGAAGATCATCGACTTACTCAACTTAGATCTTCGTGTTTCGCCGATCACTTGCTGCCGAACGGAGCGGAACCAAAGGATGAGCGCTAAAACTTCGACAACGAAAACCAAAGCAGGGCACGTATCGCACGCGCGTACGTATGTACGTATTTGTAGATTTGGACCCATGTATTTCTACTTGTCCAGGTTGCACTCGGAGAAGGGACGGGTACATGGACTTCAGGGAACAGTCAACAGATGTGGAAGGCCCTTTGAAACTTAAATATGGTTCCAAAAGTAAGAGTGTTCTGGCGAAGAGTTCTTCATGAAATTTTGCCCTATGAAACAACTCTGAAACGGCGCCATATAGCGACATTGGTAGATGCAACATTTTCCTAGCAATGGATGAAGACCTACGACACATTTTGATTTCATGTTCCGAGACAAAGAGATTTTGGGAAGAAGCAAGTGTGTGGTTTTACCAAAGAAAGGGTGATCGACAAGATTACCACGACTGCGTCCTGGTCGTGGGCTCGGGATATTTTATGTGACCCTAGGTTCACTGATGGAGAAAGATCAAAGATTATCACTATTATATGGATCATTCGGCATTCACGCAATCGTCTGAAACATGATGATGAAAGGCTAGATCCAACAACCTCAATGAAAAGGACCAAGGAAGCCCTTGCTTTGCTCGAGTTGCCGCGCAGTGTGCAATTGATTCTTCCGGGTCACGGTTGGTGCCCACCCGAGAACGGTGTCATCAAGATCATCACCGGTGGTGCCAGCAATTTCAATGATAATCGCAATGGGGCGGGCAGCGTTGCATGTTCCTCGAATGCCTTCCTGGGTGCTTGGTGCAAGGCGTATATTGGTATATTGGACCCACTTATAGCGGAGGCGTTTTCTCCGCGAGAGGGTGTGCATTTTGCAAATCTACATGCTAGTGGCTATTGGCATGTGATGATGAAGGTAGACCGCCTGAATATGGTACAACTCTAGTAACCTCGTCACAATTCTTGTTCGGTTGTGGCTCCTGTCTGGATATTCAACATGCAATTCTATCAACTAATTATCCTACGCATCGTCTTTGTGCCAAATGTGCTTGCACTTTGAAAGTAACGGAAAGCTAGCTCGATGAGACTCCTAGTGGCCAGTCTTTTGGCTGATTGCCTTGGGAATAATGGCTTTGTTTGAATAAAACTCTCTAAATTACCCGAGAAAAAAGATTGGACGTATCTGTAGAGATCTCGGTCAGCGTACATGCGATTTATACGAAGCCGGGTCGGACGTGTTTTTTTAGGGTCCGGACGCGTTTTTCTTGAGAGATTTTCCGTATCAATTGTGATTTAAGAAAAAAAAAAGGACAGAACAGAACTCTGCCCGGCACGTATATAAACCGCGTCCGCAACTGATCCAACACGTACGCACCAGCAGGTCCTGGAATCCGGCTCCTTCCCCGCCTCATCTCTCCCGTCCCCCCCGTGTTCGTCTCTCTCTCCCCTTCTCTCTGTCGCACGTCTAGTTCGAAACCTACTCCACAAACGCCGCGGATTTTATAAGGTATGTAGTTTGTTTCCACAATCCTTGGAATCTGGTTCGTCGAGTTGTGCCATTGTGTGTGTGTCTACTTTCCTTATATCGTGGGTTTCGATCGCAAGTAGGTTTTGCGGGGATCAATCGTATCGAATCGGTCGTTGCGGAAGGAAGAGAGAGGCCGGCGACGGCATGGATCGCGACGAGGAGAAGGGCCACGGCGACAGATCGCTGCTCTTCATAGGCGACGAGGACGACGACCTCGGCGTGGACCGGGATGGCGGCTCGCCACCCTCGTCGGACTGCGCGGGATCCTCCTTCTCCGACAGGAGCGACGACGGCGGTGACGTTGACGGTGCCGACGACGGCACTGGCACCGGCAGCGGTAGCGGCAGCGGCAGCGGCAGCGACGCCGACGGCGACAAGGAACGCGCGCCCAACGTCGCCAGGCAGCAGGCCACGTGGCCGCAGAGTTACAGGTCGGTCCATCAATGGATCTTGCATTGCATGCCTGGTTCCACGCCTGATTAATTAATTAATTATAGTATAATAATAATTCTGACGAGACAAAATTATTTTCATGTGTTGTTACTCGGCGTCGCGCGCAGGCAGTCGATCGACATGTTGAGCGCCGTCCAGTCGCCGTCGGTGAGCACCATCATGGCGGCCAGCCCGAGCATCACCAAGTTGGGGAGCTCTTTCCTCAAGGCCGGAAGCTCCTTCTTCCTCAAGAAGGGCGCCACCGAGGGCTCGCTACCCCTCACCCGGCCATTGCTGCCGCCCTCTCTATCGCAGCTGTCGCAGCAGCAGCAGCCCGCAGGGCGGCCGTCGACGGACAGCTTGCAGCCGCGGCCACCGGCTCCGCAGCCACCCGCGGTGCAGCAGAGGCCCTCTGCGGCGTGCCTGAAATCCAACTACATTGAGCTCCCACCGCCGTCCTCCAAGTGCAGCAGTGGACAGTCTATCATCAACGGTACATCTCAATTTGTTTTTCCATAGTTCAAATCATGCAGTACTACATTGCTAATTGTCAGTACTGTAATTTTTCTGTTCTAATGTTTCTTTTCACTACTGCAGGCCTCAATGTCCTGTGCGGTGTTGGAATTCTCACAACGTGTTTCGGAATCAAACAAGCAGGATGGTTAAGCCTCCTCCTCCTTCCCTTGTTGGGAGCCTGTTCATGCTACACCGGCTTGCTTCTCAAGAGATGCATAGACAGCTCGCCGACCATCGAAACGTACCCTGATATCGGACGAGCCGCTTTCGGTACCCCGGGTCGAATATTTGTATCGGTATGTATATTTACCTACTGTCCACCTATTTGTACATATTTAGCAAAATTCACATCACTCATATTGCTGCTCATGTTTCTTTTGCAGGTTGTCCTTTATCTAGAGCTCTATGTAAGTGTTCTCTCTCTGAATTCTGGCAGTATTGTGTTTTGAAAACGTTTGGTTGTTGCATATCTGATGTAACATCCCGCTTTTTATTTACAGGCATGCTGCGTGGAGTACATCACACTGCTAGGAGACAGCTTGTCTTCAGTTTTTCCTTCTGCGCATTTAGCTTTTACCGGCATCTACTTGAACTCTCATAACCTGTTTGCCATATCAATGGCTTTGGCAATTCTCCCATCAGTCTGGCTCAGGAACCTCAGTCTCCTCTCCTATCTTTCTGGTGAGCACTACTAATTTGAATCTTTAGAATAAATTTTGTACTGTTCATAAACAATTTTTTGCAACGATATCAATATTAGTATCGCCACTTATTCTCCCAGTTCAATCTTTTCATAGCAACAACGTTAGATTGCTATCAACAGTAGTTAATACTTGCATATTGCCTCCCACTCCTTCATGAGCATCTTTCATCTGAAATTTCGCAGCCGGAGGCGTGGTTGCAACGATTACAGTCGTTGTGTGCCTGTTTTGGGTTGGTATTGGCGATGGAGTTGGGTTCCACCCTTCTGGTAGTGCACTGAACCTGACCCACCTTCCACTGGCACTTGGCTTGTATGGATACTGCTTCTCAGGGCACTCGGTTTTCCCAAATATATACTCATCAATGAAGGAGCGCTCGCAGTTCCCTTTTGTCCTCGTGTTCTGGTAAGGTTCTGAACTTGACAAATGAAACGCTACAGTGCCATACTATGCTCTGCTTCTGCAGTTATCTGTCGATTTTTGCTACATGCTAACATGCGCTATTGTCCACATCTCAGCTTTATAGTGGTCACAATTGTGTACTCTGGGGTCGCGGCCACAGGGTTTCTGATGTTCGGCGAGTCCACAATGTCGCAATTCACACTGAACATGCCACAGCAGTATGTTCCCTCTAAAATCGCCATTTGGATGACGGTATGAGGAAAATCAAACCCACAGAGTTACTCCACTTGTATCAGAATTAGCATACAGGTTCTCATTCTCACAATGGATCCCTTTGGTTTCAGATTGTGAACCCATACACCAAATACGCCTTGACGATGACACCGGTCGCCTTGTCGATAGAGGAGGCTCTGCCTAAGATGATGCGAAATTATGTTGCAGGAATGTGTGTTAGGACAGCTCTTGTCCTCTCGACTGTCGTCGTGGCTCTATCTTTTCCATACTTTGGTACTTGTCACTTGCTTCTACTTTTTTCCCGTATTAGCAGTAGTTCACTAAATTAACCCCCAAAACGTCATGCATTCTAATACTATGGCCATTGCCATTTGATTTGCAGCCTTGGTGATGGCATTGCTTGGATCTGTCTTCACAATGCTAGTGGTGAGTGCCTGCAATTATGCAGCTATTAACTGAACCTATATTCAGTAACTTTGCAATATTATTTTCCCTGACGATTCGCATTTGCATTTGCAGGCCCTGATCCTCCCTTGTGCATGCTACCTCTCCATCAAGCGGGACTTAGTACTTTTGTGGGAGGTAATCGATTAACTGAAATACGCAGGCTAAAACACCAACGGAACATCTAGCCTTGAAGATGGTAAGCACAATTTGCTTATGATGTAATCTCTACTCTTTTTTTCCTTTTGCAGGTGGTTTTGTGCATAACAATCATATTGATTGGCTTCGGTTGCGCGTGCGTTGGATCATACACCTCGATTAACCAGATGATAGGCGGCAGTTAGTAGGGAAGTGCCAGAGTGCATCAGACCTGTGTGTAGTTGTTGCAGATTCTTTTTCTTTTGAAATTTCACGAAATTGGAGAGGGCAGTTTTCCATTTGTTGTATGCTTTCCTTCGTTTGCAATATACATCGCAAGAAAGGTTTTCGTATTTTTACAGAAATACGGTACTTGTTGTATTTGGCCGTCCATGACAGCACAATATTTCAGAATAGACCGAGGATTTAGTAGTTGCCTATTCATATTTTTTATTCCTGAAATCTTAAACGCGCAACTGCGCTCGTTCGTCGCTTCGAGCGCACGCTCTTGTCCCTGTCTCCCTCCCTCACGTGGTCCCCTAATCGACAGTAGAAATAAAACCAACCCAAGGGGCCCATAGAAGGACATAAAGCGTAGGAAAAAGCACATGGTCACAGCGTTTCCGCGTGCCTTCTTGTCCTTGACTTATCAGCAAGATCCCACGTGCATGCATTTAGTTTATGTTTTTAAATTTTCAAAAAGCTATAACTTTTGAACCAAACATCAAAATCAAGATCTGTTTTCACCACTAGGTTCCCCGCGACGGGCTCTTTAAACTAGATCCCATATGAGTATGTTTCGACTAACTTTTTTTCTCGAGCAACTTTGGGTGCTAAGGAAGAAACTTTAGTGTTATATGAAAGCAACTTCTTGTTAGTGTGTGCAGTATGACTGCCTAATCATCGAAGACCCCTTCAAAGTTGGTTATCATGACTACCAAGTTAACTAGCTTCACCTCTAAGTTTCGTACCATAACTAGCAAGTATTCTATCATAACTAGTTTCGCCTCCAGGTTTATAGTATTGTTGGCAACTTAGTTTTCCGAGGTAGGCTTACATTTATACTAAGCTTGTTGTTATGACTAGCGAGTAGCTTAATGACATCCTTGGTTGCTTACAATACTTTTAGGTATGGTAAGCAACTTAGTTTCATAGATGAGCAACTTAGCAACACTAATATGCAACTTTGCTATGTATTGTAGGCAACTGAAATAGTAATTGCAAGCAACTAATATAAGCATCACCGGTGGGCAACTTTGGAGTGTTGTAGGCAACTTAGAAAAAGCAATGATAAGCAACTTCACACTATATGTATGCAACTAATTTATAAAGTTAAGCAACTGAGCAACAATGGTAGGCAACTAATTACCAATAGTAGGCAACTAAGCATCACCGGCAGGCAACTTTATAGTGTGGTAGGCAACTTAGAAAAGCAATGGTAAGCAACTTCACACTATATCTAGGCAACTAATTTATAAAGTTAGGCAACTGAGCAGCAATGGTAGGCAACTAATTACCAACAACAGGCAACTAAGCATCACTGATAGGCAACTTTATAGTGTTGTAGGTAACTTAGAAAAACAATGATAAACAACTTCACAATATATGTAGGCAACTAATTATCAATGGTAGGCAACTAATTACCAATAGCAGGCAACTAGGCATCAATGATAGGCAATTCCATAGTATTTATAGACAAATGAGCAGCCACGGTGGGCAATTTAGGATAATGTTAGCAAATTAACATGTGCACGTGGTGTAGTGAAGTTGCCTGCATGTAGCACTACCTCATGTTTCGTGTGATTTTTCTCATTCTTTTTACACAAACCAACCTAATTGGTAGTCCTACTAGGCAAAAAAGGAGTTGCTTCCCTATAGCGCAACTTAGAGGTGAAACTAATCATTGTTGGTCGTAGTAACTAATTTAGAAGGACTCCCGACTCATAGGTAGTCATATTAGGAAATAAAAAGGAGTTGCTCTCCTATAGCACTAAAGTTGCCTCTATAACACCCAAAGTTGCTCTAAAATAAACTTTGACGAAACCTACCCATATGGCATCTAGTTTTGAAGACCTCATCACGAGAAACCCAACGGTGAAAACGGATCTTGATTCGGATGCTCGAATCAAAAGTTATAGCTTTTTAAATTTTTTAAAACCTAAAAATTAATGTGCCTGGGCTCTTGACTGAGGCAGCGTGAGGTTGCAGGCTCATGTACTTTCCTTTTTTGACATAGTAGGATGACGTGGCACATAGGTTTCCTAATATAGAGGGTATGCTCGGGCACTCCATCTAGCGCCCGCGCGCTGCCTATCCACGTCCTTTTTTATTAGAGCTACATCGAAAATATTTCGATGTAGCTCTAATAAAAAATATGAATAGTGAAAGGATCGATATAGTTGACTAGAGGGGGGGTGAATAGGCAACTAACAATTTTTAGCTTTTCTTTACCAAATTAAATTTTGCATCAAAATAGGTTGTCTAGATATGCAACTAAGTGAGCAACATATATGATGCAACGACAACAAGCACGCAAGCAAGTAAGAGATATAACACAAGTAAACTAGCGAAAGTAAAGGAACGAGATAACCAAGAGTGGAGCCGGTGGAGACGAGGATGTGTTACCGAAGTTCCTTCCTTTTGAAGAGAAGTACGTCTCCGTTGGAGCGGTGTGGAGGCACAATGCTCCCCAAGAAGCCACAAGGGCCACCGTATTCTCCTCACGCCCTCACACAATGCGAGATGCCGTGATTCCACTATTGGTGCACTTGAAGGCGGCGACCGGACCTTTACAAACAAGGTTGGGGCAATCTCCACAACTTAATTGGAGGCTCCCAATGACACCACAAAGCTTCACCACGATGGACTATGGCTCCGCGGTGACCTCAACCGTCTAGGGTGCTCAAATACCCAAGAGTAACAAGATCCGCTAGGGATAAGTGGGGGGGGGGAATCAAATTTCTCTTGGTGGAAGTGTAGATCGTGGCCTTCTCAACCAATCCCGAGCAAATCAACAAGTTTGATTGGCTAAGGAGAGAGATCGGGCGAAAATGGAGCTTGGAGCAACAATGGAGCTTTTGGGGGAAGAGGTGAGTCAACTTTGGGGAAGAAGACCCCTTTATATAGTGGGGGGAACAAACCAACCGTTACCCCCCTTCTGCCCCGAAGAGAGCGGTAGTACCGCTGTGCCAGCGATACTACCGCTTGCCACTATAAGCGGTACTACCGCCCCAAAGCGCGGTACTACCGCTTGGCCCACAGCGGTACTACCGCGGAGGGAGGGCGGTACTACCGCACAGGAGCGGTACTACGGCCTCCCACAGCCGCGGCCAGTACCGTAAAACCCGACACGAAAAAAGAGCCCTCGAATCGAGGCGGTACTAGCACGAGACCACCACGGTACTACGGCTTGGGGCCACCAGCGGTACTACTGCTCTGGAGCGGTACTACCGCGCCCAGAGCGGTACTACCGCTTGTGGCACCCAAGCGGTACTACCGCTCCGTCCCGCGGTACTACCGCTGGGACCAGAGATAGTACACACATGGGGCTACTAGCGGTACTACTGCTCTGGGCGGTACTACCGCTCCAGAGCGGTACTACCGCTTGTAGCACCCAAGCGGTACTACCGCTCTGGCCCGCGGTACTACCGCTGGGACCAGAGAGGGCACAAAGAAAGGAGAACCAAGCCCATCATCGAAACGGAAAGGCTCGAAGGGAGGGGCAAAGGAAGTGTACATGATGATTCCGCCCTAGCCTTTCCAAAACGGACCCCCTCTTGATAGTACGGTGATCCCTATGAAACTAGTCCACCAAACTAATCCGAAAGGACTACACCGTCTTCGCTTTAAGCTCCGAGGGGAGGAAATCGTCTTGTGCCAAAAGAATGAATCTCTGAAAAACACTCAACGCACACGATTAGTCCGCAAAAGCATTGTCATCAATCACCAAAACATCTTAGGGATAAATATGCCCTTACAATCTCCCCCTTTTTGGTGGATTGATGACAATACAGGATTTGCACAACTGGGAAAAACAAAGGACATAAGCAAACTCCAAGTCTCTAAAATATAGACGGGCTCCCCCTAGATGTGTGCCATCAAGATAGGTGCTTTGAGCTGCACGACACACATACTAGGATCAACACTCCCCCTGTATTTTAGAGACCAACAACCTAAGCGAGAAACAAGATAGCAGGATATATATCATAATGAAGCATATAACTCATGAGATATCAAATGACTAGAGACAAAGATAGAGATATGATAGTGATAGGGTAGCATATGTCTCACACCATATGACTCGAACTAAAGTCTCACTAAACACAAAACCAAGCAAAGCACAAAGTAGCACATAACGAAAGCACAAAGGCAAAGACACACTCGCAACACGCAAATCCCTAAACTCTCTCCCCCTTTGGCATCGAGACACCAAAAGGGGCAAAGAGCTAGCCTACGGCTCCAGGTGAGAGCATGCTGAGGATCTCGAACATCAGGACTCTGCGTGATCATCTGCACTGCCGTCCTCGCCCGGAAACTGCTCGGCATCTGAGTCGGTCCACGGACAGTGCTGCTGGATCCACTCCTCCTCCTCAGTAATCTGACCCTCTGAGCCGCTGGTGACTGTCGCACCCATCTGACGCATCAACTCCTTGTGACGTCCTCTTGCCTTCTTCTCAGCCACATGAGTCATGTACTGACCATGAGACTCTAGGCAGAACAGCTTCTTCATCTTGTGTTTGAGCTTCTTTGCCCAAGAGGGCTCTGCTGCAGAAGGCTCTGTCCCAGGAGGCACATACTCCTCATCATCATCACCGGCATCATCCTCGTCCTCAGTCTCCATGGCAGTAGCAGAAGATGGAGCTCCAGATCTACCCCAATTATCCTTCTTCCTCAGACGCTTGATCTCATGAGAGACCAACTCTCCAGTTTCCAGCTGCTCCTCAGGATAGGTATGTCTCCAGGCCCTCTCAATAAGCAACATGATGAACGGACCATAAATTGGGCACTTGCGCTCAGAAACAGCCGCCAGAAGCTCAGACCACATGACATGAGAGATGTCCAGAGACTCGCCCGTGTTTGCGTCCTTCTCACACTAGCAGAAGAGAAGCATGTCCACAAGGTAAGAGTGTACCATGTCCAGATTCCCAATACGAGGGAAGAGAGTCTCGCGGAAGATGCGGTGAAGGATGTCCAGATAGGTAGACAACTCATAGGTTTCCTTCCTGGTCTCAGGGTGGACCTTCCGAGTACAGTAGGGCCAGAGGGCTTGCTTGTGAGTGGAGGTAACATTATGGTGAGGACGAAAACCAACTGGAGTCTCGAGCCCTTGATCTTCCACCTCAAGCAGCCCCATGAAGGCCTGCCACTTGACAGCTAGCACCTTTCCATTTGTCATCCAAGTCAGAGTCCTGTCTGCGTCAGTCCCTAGGTGAACAGTGGCAAAGAACTGTGCCAACAAATCTGCGTCGAAGTCCTTGTTGAACTGCATGATCCTGAGAATGTTCAACTGAGAGCACATCTGTAGAGCATCACCAAAGTACTCAAGGTCCTTCTCCATAGCATCCGTGTTGATGGAATGGACATTGACAAAGAGATTCTTCTTAGCCTTGATCACATCAAAGTATGTGGCATACTGAAACCGGTTCCAGAACGGGCGGTTGACAAGATTGGGTTCTTGTTCTTCCTCATAGGGGTTGCGCCGACGCCTGTCCCAGAATTCCTTGCTAGACATCTCAGTCACTTTCTTGCCACTTGGCTTCGGTCGGCTAGCAATCTTCTTCTTGCGAGGAGGATTAGCACTTGAGGAAGCACCCCCTGCCGGCTGTGGAGCACTGGAAGAACCACCTGCAGTCTCAGATGAGCGGTACCGCTTCGACGTTGAACGCCCGGGGTTGACACGACGGACTTGCTGCTCAGGATGTTCATCACCTGGAACCAAACACACGGACACAAGAAACAACCAGAAGGAACGATCAAAACCAAATAAACACAACAAAGATGGATCGACATGTGGTAGTAAACAATGGAACTGGGCATCCAGCGGTAGTACCGTGGCTGCTCAACGGTAGTACCGCTTATCCACATAAGCGGTAGTACCGCTCCGTGGAGCGGTAGTACCGCTCCAGCGGTAGTACCGTGCCATATGGGCGGTAGTACCGCCCGAGACGGGGCACGGCGGATCCCTACTGCCGTGGTCAGATCCGGCACTACCGGGGATGCCAAATTCAAAAATAAACCTACCAAACATCAATCCAAAGAGTCTAGTTGCCTTCTCCAACCTACTCAAGCCTAGATTTGGCCAAAAATCTAGAGATGCAACTACTATTGCCCCTAAAACGCGAGATCTGAAAACTAGACAAGAAGAGAAGAGGAACGGGGGCAATACCGGCATCCATGGCAAGAGGACGAGGTGGGGATCGACTCCACCGAAGGAAATGGAGAGGAACGGTCCGGAGACGGAGGGCCGCCGGAGCCTTCCCGCGGCGAGATGGCGCTGGAGAGAGAGGAAGAGGAACCAGGGGACGAAGCAAATGGGTATGGGGTGGAGGAAACCACCCCTGCCCACGACTTAACCCCCTGGCCCCGCCCCTCAGCGGTAGTACCGTGGTGAGGGGCGGTAGTACCGCTTAGCCGTATAAGCGGTAGTACCGCTCCGTGGAGCGGTAGTACCGCCCCAGCCGTAGTACCGCTCATGCACAACGGTAGTACCGCCCAGCGCAACTCAAACCAGACTCAACACATATGGTGCAAAACTAAAGGCGGGAAACACCGACAAGAAGACCAACAAGAGCACTAGCAAGAGAACAAGAAACACACGCCTCTATACGAGAGGGCGGTGGCCGAGGCCACCTATGTTTGAGTCACTTGGTATGGCACCGCGAAGAATTATCCTTGGGCCCATGACCAAAGCTCGTCTTTGAAGCACAAGTACCATCAAAAATGGCTAATGTGAAAGAGTGAGATCAGTTTATGCATTGTGGGGGGAGGGAAAGTTCATTGAGAGAACAACACTCCCCCTACGTCCATGCCTACACCTAGACAAGAAAGCACAATGAATGTGAGGGGTGTGCAAAGGTTCAAACCACATTGCTCGAATCAATGATATTTAGCTCATGCCTTAACTCGCGAAATCTTGCTTCATCCAATGGCTTCGTGAAAATATCTGCAAGGTTATCATGAGTGTTGACATAGTTGAGCTCGATCTCCCCTCGCCTAATATGATCGCGGATGAAGTGATACCGAATCTCAATATGCTTTGTCTTGAAGTGTTGCACCGGGTTGAGAGAAATCTTGATAGCACTTTCATTGTCACACCAAAGAGGCACTTTGTCACAAATGACACCATAATCCTTTAAAGTTTGCCTCATCCATAAGAGTTGTGCACAACAACTTCCGGCCGCCACATACTCCGCTTCGGTGGACGAGAGAGACACACAACTTTGCTTTTTAGAAGACCAACTTACCAAAGAGCAACCAAGAAATTGGCACCCTCCGGAAGTGGACTTCCTATCCACTTTGTCTCCCGCCCAATCGGAGTCCGAAAAACCTACAAGCTTGAAGTTTGCTCCTCTTGGGTACCATAGGCCAAAGTTTGGGGTATGAGCCAAATATCGAAAGATTCGCTTGACCGCCACAAAGTGGCTTTCCTTAGGTGCGGCTTGAAACCGTGCACATATTCCCACACTCAACATGATATCCGGTCTAGATGCACAAAGGTAAAGCAAGGATCCAATCATAGAGCGATATACCTTTTGATCCACCGCTTTACCATTGGGATCAATGTCAAGTTGGCACTTGGTGGGCATTGGAGTGGAAGCCGGCTTGACATCACTTAGCTTTAATCTCTTTAGCATGTCTTGAGTGTATTTGGCTTGGTTGATGAAGGTTCCTTCTCTTCTTTGTTTGATTTCGAATCCGAGAAAGAACTTCAACTCTCCCATCATAGACATCTTGAACTTTGAGGTCATGAGAGCGGCAAATTCTTCATTGAAAGCTTTGTTAGGGGAACCAAAAATAATATCATCAACATATAGTTGGCACACAAACAACTCCCCTTTGACCTTCTTAGTAAAAAGAGTGGGGTCGATTTTCCCGATTTCGAATCCACGATCTTGTAACAACTCCGTAAGATGCTCATACCACGCACGTGGGGCTTGTTTAAGGCCATAGAGCGCCTTGTGGAGTTGATACACATGATCAGGGAAATAGGGATCTTCGAACCCGGGGGGTTGTTTGACATATACCAACTCATTTATGGGACCATTAAGAAAAGCACTCTTCACATCCATTTGTTGCAAAGTGAAATTATGATGAGAAGTATAAGCAATCAACAAACGAATAGATTCAAGGCGAGCAACGGGGGCAAAGGTTTCACCGTAGTCGATACCCTCGACTTGGAGTAGCCTTGTGCCACCAAACGAGCCTTGTTGCGAACAATGATTCCATGAGCGTCTTGCTTGTTCTTGAATATCCACTTGGTTCCAATGACATTATGATTCCCGGTTGGCCTTGGCACTAACTTCCACACTTGGTTATGTTCGAAGTTGTTGAGTTCTTCATGCATGGCGTTGAGCCAATCCGGGTCCTCAAGCGCTTCATAAACCTTTTGGGGTTCGACACAAGAAACAAACGCATGATGTTCACAATAGTTTGCTAATTGTCTACGAGTGCTTACCCCCTTTCTTAGGCTTCCAACCACATTCTCCATGAGATGACCTTTGGTGGTGAGCTTGGAAGCGATCTTAGCGGCACGACGCTCCAATTCCTCCTCGGAAGTGAAGTGAGGGGGGGTTACTTGATCATCTTGAGCGTCGTCTTGAGCTTGTTCTTGATCTTGAACTAGCTCGAGGGGAAGAACTTGACCTTGGGCATCATTTGGTGGATCACCACCACCTTGAGGTTGATCTTGCCCTTGATCTTGTTCATGAGGTTGAGGGCCTTCACTTTGTTCTTCGGAAGCGTGTGAGTCTTGGGTTGGTGATGGCTCCACTTGAGTGGAGCATTGTCCTTCTCCTTCGGCCACAAGGGGTTCCTCAATGGGTAGGATATATCCAATACCCATTCTTCTTATGGCTTGGGGAGGAATTTCATCACCTACATCACAAGTACCACTTTGCTCCACTTGGGAGCCGTTATTTTCATCAAACTCCACGTTACACGTCTCCTCAATAAGTCCCGTGGACTTATTGAGAACACGGTAAGCATGGGAGTTTGTAGCATAACCAACAAATATGCCCTCATGGGCTCTAGTCTCAAATTTAGACAAACGAACACCTTTCTTGAGAATGAAATACTTACACCCGAACACCCGAAAGTACTTGAGGTTGGGCTTGTTACCGGTGAGGATCTCATATGGAGTCTTGTTCAAGCCTTTGCGAAGATAGAGCCGATTTGAAGCATGACACGCGGTGTTGATGGCTTCGGCCCAAAAGTTGTATGGAGACTTGAACTCCGCCATCATGGTCCTTGCCGCATCCATCAACGTCCGATTCTTCCTCTCCGCAACACCATTTTGTTGAGGGGTGTAAGGTGCGGAATATTGATGCTTGATCCCCTCATCACTGAGAAACTCATCCAAGGTGTAGTTCTTGAACTCGGTGCCGCTGTCACTCCTTATTGTCAAGATCTTTGCATTGTGTTGACGTTGGGCTTCATTTGCAAAGTCAATGACCGTTTGTTGGGTATCACTCTTCCTCTTGAAGAAATACACCCACGTGTATCTAGAATAATCATCCACAATTACCAAGCAATATTTTCTACCCCCAAGACTATCAAAGGATGGAGGCCCAAAGAGATCCAAATGAAGGAGCTCCAACGGCCTCTTCGAGTAAATAAGAGTCGTGGGAGGGTGAGCCTTCTCATGAAGCTTTCCTTCGATACAAGCACTGCAAGCACGATCTTTGGCAAAACTAACGTTCGTTAGTCCACGGACATGGTCCCCCTTGAGAAGACTTTGCAAAGATCTCATATTGACATGGGCTAAACGACGATGCCAAAGCCATCCCACGTCAACTTTAGGGCCAGTTCTTTTGGTGGCTTCTAGAATAAGCTGCAAAAAGCTGCCCCCTACCCAGCTTATTCTAGAAGCCCAACCAAGTTTATTTTTTTAGAAGCCTAGTAGTTAAGACTTGACTAGTAGGCTTCTAAAAAGAAAATTTTGGTTGGGCTTCTAGAATAAGCTGGGTAGGGGGCAGCTTATTCTGGAAGCCCAAAAAGCTAGCAAAAGAACTGGCCCTTAGCCATTAGGCATGTCGCGGTCTTAGTGGGTCGCTCCGAAAAGTTAATCACATAGAGACCGTTCTCGACATGCCCAACAAAGGCTACTTTAAGAGTCTTGCTCCACAAGAGGGCCACGGTATCAATATCAAAGAAGGTGGCAAAACCCATGATAGCAAGTTGACGAACGGAAGTAAATTGTATGCAAGGGACTCAACTAGCATGACCTTCTCGATCGTGAGATCATGAGAAATGACGACTTTGCTGTAGCGACCAGACCTCAAATGGTCTGTGCTGCTGTGCACCAGTGTCATCCCTGGATCAGTAATGCTGACACGCACAGTACAAATGGAGGATTTATAACAGAGTAGCAATCACACACTTATTACATCGAATAACTCCGAAGAGTTTAAGTATGATAAACATGGCTTAAGGCCATCTAATAACGATAACAGCGGAAGACTTGGAAGATAAGTGAGTCCATCACTCCAGCGGCATCACTGAGTATAAGACCACGACCTAAAGCACCTTACTCGTCGTCTGAAAAGTCTGCAACATGAAACGTTGCAGCCCGAAAACAGGTCAGCACATAGAATATGCTGGCAATGTAACACATAGAGAACAATGAACAATGATAATGCTATACTATATGCATATATGGCTGGTGGAAAGCTCTATGGTTACAGTTTTTGCGAAAAGCCAATTTTATCCTACTCCAAAGGAATAAATTTTATTTAACTATCATGGTGGTTGAAACATTGAGAAGGTACCTCCAACTCAATCCCAATTAAGTATCATCATTAACCCAACAAAATTAATTATAAGTATCAGGGTGATGAGATTCAAATGATAATCCAGGTACTAGATACTCAAGTTGTCCATAACCGGGGACACGGCTAACCATGATTAGTTTGTACACTCTGCAGAGGTTTGCGCAATTTTCCCCACAAGACTCGATCGCCTCCGCTTGATTCTCGCACTACACGATGTTTGAGAAACGGATGACCGAGACACAGTCTTTCAGAAACAATCACTCTTTACTCTGGATGGACCGGTACACCTACTTTCCCCTACATCTGCTAGTCCACCTCTTCAAGAGATCCTGTAACCTACTCAGCTATGCTAGAGCCCATAATAGCTTGTGGCTGCACACGGAAGTTTCTAGCATGAATAATCTTATGATCCCTTTGAGCCTGGGTGGCGGACCTTATACATACAGGCAACACTGGGTTCTCCAGGTGCCTCAATCCACCCAGATGTGAGTTTTAGTTGCCACCTTAAGTTGAACCATTAATAACATCTCACATCTGTCATGAATATCACTCAAACCCAAATCCACGTCTACGAGCATAGCATGGCAATAATAAAAGCAACATAGAAGTAACTCTCAAGGGTTTGATAAAAGAACAGGTAATAGGTACTACCTCAACTACTTCCCAATACCCACAGTTTAATTAGATCCTAATCATGCAAGTGTTTGAGAAAATAGATCTAATGCAAATAAAACTGGGTATGAACGGGGTATGATCAAAGTGTTACTTGCCTTACTGATGATCCGCAAAACCTAGCGAGTCGAAGTAACAAGCGGCACACTCCGGGTACTCTATCGCAAACAAGGCGAAGGGTGGCGGTTTTTTTTTTAAATAAGTTTCGCGGAAAATAATTCACAGAAAAATAAATAAAAATCAGAAAAATATAAAATAAATTTTCCCCGTCTAGTTAGAAAAACTAGAATAGGGTGAACATTTTTTAAATCAAAATAAATATTTTGAAAACATGCAATATTTTTAATGCAATAAAAATTGCAAATAAAATCCAAATAATGATTTTAAAATTTTACCTCCAGTATTTCAATTGTTTTGGAGAAGTCATATTTTCTCCTCTCGTTTATTTTAAAATGAAATGTTTTTCCGGAGAGAAAATAATTAAAACCACAATCCTCGTCTTATTATTTGATGAAAATCAAATATGAAAATTCGAGAAAATCCCCAACTCTCTCCGAGGGTCCTTGAGTTGCTTAGGATTTATCGAGGATTTGTCAAAACAACAAAACATGATATGCAATGATGATCTATGTATAACATTCCAAATTGAAAATTTGGGATGTTACATTTGCCGAGTCCCAATACCTTAGAAGACGAGGCATCACCCCACTCGACATTGGTGGGCATAGATGGAATTTTGTGCACGTCCACCACCAAGTCCTTGCTTCCGGTCATATGATTTGTCGCTCCACTATCGAGCAACCATGATCCCCCACCGAAAGCAAACACCTACAAGAGATCAATGCTTGGTTTTAGGTACCCATTTAGTAATGGGTCCTTTGATGTTAGCAACAAGGGTCTTAGGAACCCAAATAGACCATTCAATGTACTCATGAGGAGAACCAACGAATTTGGCATAAACATGCCCATCACTAGCACGGCATAACACATAAGAAGGATTAAAGTCGCCGGCTTTGTTGGAAGGAGTGGTATTGCTCTTCTTGACACCGCCACCCTT
Source organism: Triticum aestivum (assembly GCF_018294505.1). NCBI lineage: Eukaryota > Viridiplantae > Streptophyta > Magnoliopsida > Poales > Poaceae > Triticum > Triticum aestivum. The sequence goes on from NC_057808.1 coordinate 98,356,209, forward strand.
CGCCTTGTTCTTCTTCTCCTTGGAAGCACCCTCTCCCTCCTTCACAAAAGTTTGCTTGAGAGGAGGAGGTCGCTTGGTCTTGTCATTCTTCTTCTTGTTCTTGGGATTGGGTGTGAACCCAATCCCCTCCTTGGCCACAACTTCCTTTTGATTGCTCAAGAGGTCGTTGAGGTTCTTCTCACCTTGTATGCATGACACAAGGCCTTTCTCAAGTTGCTTCTTCAACTTAGCATTCTCCTCAACAAGATGCACATGCTCACAACACGGGTTAGTAGCATTTGCATTATCAATTAACACCATATGAGGAAAGGTGGCTTTCTCCTTTGTTAGCTTCACTTGGAGTTGATCATGAGACTCCTTGAGGCTAGCATGAACACCCTTCAAGACTTTGTGAGCCTTGTTGAGGATGCCAAACTCCTCTTTGAGTCTAGCAAGATCAACCCCAAGTTTTGCCTTCTCGGAGTTTAGCACACGAGACACAACAAGAGCATGATCAAGATCTTTCTTTAACTTAGCATGATCATCGTTGTATGACTCCTCAAGAGCCAAACGAAGACCACGCTCTTCGTCAAGAGCATTGGAAAGTTCCGAAATCTCATCGGCATAGTCACGACTATGCCCCTCCATCTTAGAGATGGTATCCTCGTGAGCCTCGATCATGTCATTGGCTTCACCAAGTTGTTCCAAGAGAGCAACGAAGTGCTTCTTGGATTTACCCTTGAGCTTACCCATAAAGATCTCAAACTCATTTTCCTCCACATTAGTCCCCTCATGTTCATCAATGCTATCCGTCGAAGAAGGATGATTAACGATGGTAGTTTTGATGTTGGAGGTTACCTTATTGGTGGCTTTAGCCATGAGGCACTTGGCGGTGATGTTCTCATTGGGTGAGTCGAAGAGAGACACCCGTGGAGTCTTTGCAATGGCAACGGAGGCCATGGCAACTGACTCACCATCTTCATCATTGTCATCATCCTCATTGTACTCTTCTTGAACCACCAATGCCTTGGGAGGAGTCTTCTTGGTGAAGTTGCTCTTGTTGGGGAACGACTTGGCCTTGTCTTTTCTAATGAGCTTGCCACCATTGTCTTCCCTCTTCTCGTAAGGGCACTCCGCAACAAAATGGCTCACATTGCCACAATTGAAGCAAGTCCTCATCCGTTGCTTGCCCTTTGCGCCACTTGAGTTGCTTTTGTTGAAGTTTGGCCTCGAGTTCTTCTTGCTCCAAAATTGCCTTGAAGCAAGAGCCATGTGTTCATGATAGGCATACTTCGTATCTTCGAGGTTGCCCTCCTCTTCTTCCTCTTCCTCCATACTAACCTTGGCCTTTAGAGCAAGGTTGGGCTTCTTGACTCTTTGAGAGCGAAGAACCGCATTGTCGGCGGTCTTGTCCAAGATGCTCATAGCCACAAACTCATCCAACACTTCACTTGAGGACAAGGTGTGAAAGTCCGGCCTTTGACGAATTACGGAGGACATGGCTTTGTGGTAGGGCATCATTGCCTTGAGGAACTTGCGCTTGATCCAATTGTCATCCGTGTCCTTACTTCCATGATCTCGGAGTGAGACCGCGAGTTTGGTTACTCTCCGAAAAAGCTCACGAGGTTCTTCATCTTCTTTCATTGCAAACTCGTCGGCTTCATCTTGCACCACTTCATAGTTGGAGCGTTGAATGCTTGCGCTTCCCCGATAAAGGGAAACAACTTGGAGCCACGCATCTTTGGCCACGGTGTAAGGCCGGAGATGAGGAAGATCTTCGGGTGGGATGGCTTCTTGGATGATGAAGAGAGCATTCTCATTGAATTGATGATCCACAACTTCTCTAGGAGTGAAGTTACTTCGGTCATGCGGATAAAAGCCTTCTTCAATGATTCTCCAAAGGTTAGTGTTCACATGATTTAAATGACGCTTAAAACGATAGACCCAAGAATCAAAATCTACATTCTTCTCAATCTTAGGGGCCGGGCCGGCATGATTCAAATGAGTGGAAGGGAGCGGTCCACCATAGACGGGTGGAGGTTCCACATGGGCAAAGATGCCGGTCCCATTTTTATCACTAGAACAAGGAGCCTTCTCGCTCGAAGCTTCCCCCTTGTCGGAGGTAGCATCCGTCACCTTGTTAGCGGGATCACCCACTTTCAACGGTGCGGTGGTAAGTTTAAGCCCTTCTAAGAATTTATTCAACATGCTTTCGACCTTGGTCGTCATGGAGGTTTTCAATGTGTCCAACGCCACATTGAATTCCTCACGAGAGACCGCGGTTCCCCCATCTCCCGTAGACGAGACTGGATTCTCACCGGAGTGCTCCTCCGCACCGTCTACGACGTCAACCATACTCTTTGGACGGTAAAGTCCTTGATAAAGAGACAAGGCTCTGATACCAATTGAAAGGATCGATATAGTTGACTAGAGGGGGGGTGAATAGGCAACTAACAATTTTTAGCTTTTCTTTACCAAATTAAACTTTGCATCAAAATAGGTTGTCTAGATATGCAACTAAGTGAGCAACCTATATGATGCAACGACAACAAGCACGCAAGCAAGTAAGAGATATAACACAAGTAAACTAGCGAAAGTAAAGGAACGAGATAACCAAGAGTGGAGCCGGTGGAGACGAGGATGTGTTACCGAAGTTCCTTCCTTTTGAAGGGAAGTACGTCTCCGTTGGAGCGGTGTGGAGGCACAATGCTCCCCAAGAAGCCACAAGGGCCACCGTATTCTCCTCACGCCCTCACACAATGCGAGATGCCGTGATTCCACTATTGGTGCACTTGAAGGCGGCGACCGGACCTTTACAAACAAGGTTGGGGCAATCTCCACAACTTAATCGGAGGCTCCCAACGACACCACAAAGCTTCACCATGATGGACTATGGCTCCGCGGTGACCTGACGTCTAGGGTGCTCAAACACCAAAGAGTAACAAGATCCGCTAGGGATAAGTGGGGGGGGGAATCAAATTTCTCTTGGTGGAAGTGTAGATCGTGGCCTTCTCAACCAATCCCGAGCAAATCAACAAGTTTGATTGGCTAGGGAGAGAGATCGGGCGAAAATGGAGCTTGGAGCAACAATGGAGCTTTTGGGGGAAGAGGTGAGTCAACTTTGGGGAAGAAGACCCCTTTATATAGTGGGGGGAACAAACCAACCGTTACCCCCCTTCTGCCCCGAAGAGAGCGGTAGTACCGCTGTGCCAGCGGTACTACCGCTTGCCACTATAAGCGGTACTACCGCCCCAAAGCGCGGTACTACCGCTTGGCCCACAGCGGTACTACCGCGGAGGGAGGGCGGTACTACCGCACAGGAGCGGTACTACGGCCTCCCACAGCCGCGGCCAGTACCGTAAAACCCGACACGAAAAAAGAGCCCTCGAATCGAGGCGGTACTAGCACGAGACCACCACGGTACTACGGCTTGGGGCCACCAGCGGTACTACTGCTCTGGAGCGGTACTACCGCGCCCAGAGCGGTACTACCGCTTATGGCACCCAAGCGGTACTACCGCTCCGTCCCGCGGTACTACCGCTGGGACCAGAGATAGTACACACATGGGGCTACTAGCGGTACTACTGCTCTGGGCGGTACTACCGCTCCAGAGCGGTACTACCGCTTGTAGCACCCAAGCGGTACTACCGCTCTGGCCCGCGATACTACCGCTGGGACCAGAGAGGGCACAAAGAAAGGAGAACCAAGCCCATCATCGAAACGGAAAGGCTCGGAGGGAGGGGCAAAGGAAGTGTACGTGATGATTCCGCCCTAGCCTTTCCAAAACGGACCCCCTCTTGATAGTACGGTGATCCCTATGAAACTAGTCCACCAAACTAATCCGAAGGACTACACCGTCTTCGCTTTAAGCTCCGAGGGGAGGAAATCGTCTTGTGCCAAAAGAATGAATCCCTGAAAAACACTCAACGCACACGATTAGCCCGCAAAAGCATTGTCATCAATCACCAAAACATCTTAGGGATAAATATGCCCTTACAAATAGGCAACTACTAAATCCTCGGTCTATTCTGAAAAAAGGAGGGAACAAATATGAGTGTGCCGCACTTGGGTACTGTGGAAGCGCTTGCCCAAATGAGCATATTGTCAGCCGCCCTTTGAAGAACATCACAAGCATGGCAAGCATTGATGTTGAAGATAGACTGTCTTTCCAGGTTGTCACAGTGACTCCTCGACTAATATGATGTGCCTGTTAGATGAATACATCTGGGTTTATTTTTTGAGCAACCGATGAATATATCTGTTGTGCCCTGAATAGCAAGAGTTCATAGTATCAGGAAGAATCCTCCTCCATCAGTGTTTAAGAACCAAGGTATCAAACCCATGTAATCCCCCTACAACCCAATGATCAGCCCTGCACGCAATAGTAAGGTTGTAATCTCACTAGTCTTACTAGTTAAAAAAGAAATTTTAAGGTGCTCGAAATTGATTTTGTTTACAGATGAATTAAAATTCAGAATATTAATTAAATAATAACTATAAGCGCTTCTCCAATTTAGCATAAGTGTCCCGAAAAATGTACGATTGTGTATCAGTTACATTTCAATGTTTACAGTTAATCATACATGTCATCATTGCATATATGCATTATATTCTTATATATGTTTATCATTATCTAACTGCATCTATAACTAATACTCCGCTCAAAATCACTACACAAAATGCATCTCAAAGTATTAAGTAAAAACAGAATATTGCATTAAACAAGGTATATTCTATTTACTTTTAATTCATCACCAAAACAACTAGGCAACTACATTTTTATCTTGAGTGGCAATAACACACTATTAGGGCTGCAAGAAAAGCTCGAGGCTCCTGAGCCGCTCAAGATCGACTCAAAGTTTGGCTCGACTCGAGATTGACTCGAAAAGAAATGAGCTGAGCATGAGCACTTTATATAGCTCAATCAAAAAACGAGCTCATCTTGACCCAACACTGACTCGCTTGATTTTAGCTCGATATCGTGTAATTTTATGAAATAATCTTTATAAATATTTAAATAATTTATTGTCATAAATGTTGTGTACAATTTTTCTCCATTTTACGTACTAACAAACATGGAAGCTTAATTTAGCACGAAGATAATCTAGCCTCCGTATCATACGTGGCCAGCCGTGTGTTAAATATCCTGTTACTATTGGCTAAAGTTTTAGAGCGGATGTACTAGTCTTCAATAAGTCAAATTTTACAGTGGTTTCTTATGTTGTGTTGTGGCCTATCTTGAAAAATTTCATTATATCGTTAAGCAAATCATCTTATTTAGCTCGAAACTAGCTCGAGATTGACTAGAGATCATTACAAGCTGGGCACGAGCCACTTTATACTGCTCAACTTTGAGCTTCGCACAGTTTGAGCTCGCTCGAATTTTAGTATAAGCTGAGCTAAGCCTAGTCCAGCTCTCTCGAACCCGATTGTTTGCAGCCCTACACACTACCGACCCTTTTCTCTTTTCTGTTACTGAGATAGTTTCAACCAGCATGCACGACTTCATCTTGAAGATCATTCGTCTAAACATGGCTAATGAAAAAATTGATAGATTGAAGAGCATACATGTATAAAATCATGCAATAAAGAAACCAATAGAAATCGACCATTTTCTACGGACGGGCCGTATTTTTGGCCCGCCCCGTAAACCGGCCGCAAAAACGCACTTCACCGGAGTTATACGGAATCTGCCAGAGATGCTCTAAAATAGCTAAAAGCGAGGGTTTCTTTCGCACAAAATCCTGTACTTGTTCCTACAGATTCCTCCACCAAGATCTGTGCCATCCAACTCCAATCTAACGGCTCGGGGCGAGGCTTTCTATATTTTTTTCCACCGGAGGTCCAGTTTCTATCCTAGTCGCCCCCGGTCCAAAGTCCAAACCCTAACCCCCAGAGGCCAAAATCCCAAAATTCCAAATAGAACGCCTCTTCCCCACCATTTTCTCCGCCTCCTTCCTTCGCCCGCCCGTCTCCCCCGTCCATGGCGGAGCAATAGATGGATTCCTCCACACGCCCACGCCCATAGGGTAGATCATTGTAACACGCCAACGCAAGCAGCAACGCCGGAGGCGGCACCGGCGTGGGAGGGAATCCGAAGGGGCCGAAGCAAGAGAGGAGGGGGCGAGGAGGGACAGGAGGGGAGGAGTTGGAGGAGGGATAGGATTTGGGGGCCAAGATGAGCACGGTGGACAAGATGCTGATCAAGGGGATCCGGAGCTTCGACCCGGAGAACAAGAACGTCATCACCTTCTTCAAGCCCCTCACCCTCATCGTCGGCTCCAACGGAGCCGGCAAAACCGTAATGCCCACCAATCCAATCTACTCATCCTGTTCCACTGTATGCCGTGTGTATGCGCCGATTCATTCATGGTCTGGGTTCTTTTGGATTTCCGCAGACCATCATCGAGTGCCTGAAGCTGTCCTGCACCGGCGAGTTGCCCCCCAACTCCCGCTCCGGCCACACCTTCGTCCATGACCCCAAGGTAATGCGCCGTCCGTTTTGACCTCACCGTTCACTATTCGGGGTCTCAGTGCTGTCCGTAAGGCCTTGTGCTCTCTGCTGCTGACCTGGACTTGGGAGATGTTTTACTGATTGGGGAATGGCGGCGGTGGTAGTGTGTGCGCGTGCAAGTATGTGTGTGGCCGAGGGCATTGGGTCGTGCTGCTCTATAGGTTTAATCGGGGTCCAATTAGAGAGGGTCTCTGGGCTTTGTGGATTTTAAGGTCTGTCGAAATCCTGTGTGCTCTAGCACTTGCTTGCACATGGGAAAATTTGATGCCTCTGACTTGAGGTGTGCTATGAGCTTTAGTCGAATTTGTGCCCGGTGTTGTTTGGATCAATACTATCATAAGGTTGTTCTTTTCTTATGTTGTACTCATTCTCTTTTCGATTCTTACTTTTATACATGTTTGTGAGATTTAGGTAGCAGGTGAAACCGAAACGAAAGGGCAGATTAAGCTGCGGTTTAAGACAGCAGCAGGAAAGGATGTGGTGTGCATCCGCTCTTTCCAGCTTACCCAGAAGGCATCAAAGATGGAGTTTAAGGCAATCGAGAGCGTCCTCCAGACTATAAATCCACACACGGGCGAGGTCCCTTTTCCCCCCTCCTTTGGCTTTCAAGTTGCTTCATGTGCTTTGCAATCAGTTATGTTAATTCTGTTGTATTGATGTTTGGGTTATTCATGTAATTCCTGGGTTATGCCCGAACTCAGCGCAGAAGGTTGTTTAAACTTCGGTTCTGGAAAAACCAATGCGTTGTCATGCCTACTGTTTAGGTTTCTGTTATTTATATTGCCATAATGTACTTGCATTCGGCTTATGGCACTAAGTGCCCCCCCCCCCCCCCCCCCGAAAAAAAAAACTTGCTTCTGTTGCTGTTTCAAAGCATCATTAAAATGATGTGAGTTGTTGTATGCATCTCTGTTATAGAACTATGATCCAGTACTGCTGCTCCCATGGGTACATACACAGAGACTGGTTCACAAAACATGTCAATTGTTTTAAAATCCCTGTGATATACTTCCATCTACCCCGATGGTCAAGAGTTCGACTTCTTACTCCAGCCTTTTGGAGCTGACTGCGATTTATTCTGCTTTCAAACGCCTTTATAACTTACACTCGCTTGGAACTTTCTCTCACTTTATACACTGAAAGAGAAACTAAATGCTATTTTGCCCCATTTGGTCAAGAGTTCTACTTACTCCAGCCTTTTGGAGCTGACTGCGATTTATTCTGCTTTCAAACGCCTTTATAACTTACACTCGCTTGGAACTTTCTCTCACTTTATATACTGAAAGACAAACTAAATGCTATTTTGCCCCATTTGGTTGGAAGTATACCAAAAAGATTAGAACAGTTAACATGCCTTGTGAACCATGTATTTTTTCTAATATCTGAAAGGGCATATGATTTACTTTGTCCCTTGTTATGTTTGCGTCTGGCCATAGAAAATCTTTTCTAGAGCACTCCTCTGTTTTTTATACATTATATTCCCAACTGCAAGTAGGGCGATAGATTTGCACATAGGAAAAATTAATTCATGTGAATCAAGACAATGGAAATTTTGAATCTGGACAATTGATTTTTCACAGCAGTTCTTTGATTGATTCCAAGTGATACCATTATAGTAGCATACTTAAGTTGTGTAGCCCTAGAAGCCTATTAGCTTTAATGGAGTACTGCTGAAAATGTTCTATAAAATCATATCCTCACTGATCGGTTTTTATTGCTGAGCTCAGAAGGTTTGTCTCAGCTACAGATGCGCTGATATGGATAGGGAAATTCCAGCCCTAATGGGTGTTTCGAAGGCTATATTGGAGAATGTTATATTTGTGCACCAAGACGAATCCAATTGGCCATTACAGGACCCTTCAACACTTAAGAAAAAGTTTGACGACATCTTTTCTGCTACCCGGTATGTGAATGCATTACTATTTACTTCATTATTTAGAAGCTCCGATTAAGGCCATAAATTTTCTTATTTGATTGTTGCATTCTGTTTAAGATGGTGTAGTCTCCACTTCTCTGGAGGCTAATCTTTCTGTGAAAGTGGGGAGATGATGTCAAAACTAGCATCTCACTACCTTAATTTCCTAATGTACAGCTATACCAAAGCTCTCGAAGTCATAAAGAAACTTCACAAGGACCAAGCACAAGAAATCAAGACTTTTAGGTTAAAGTTGGAGAACCTTCAGACTCTTAAAGATCAAGCATACAGGGTAATTTGTATCTTCTATTTATATGTTTTCATTTATTTTCACAACTATGTGATATGTTTCTAGAATCCTACTTTCTGTTGTGTTACCACCCTACTTTGTGTTATGTTACCACCATGGGGGATATATATGTATAGAATATAAATGGAGGTGATATACAAATAAACTCCCTATAATAGGTGACACCGATTCATTACACTTCACAATTCACATTACCCTAGTAGACTACTTAATTTCTGCTTCCTTTACTCTTTCGTTGGCATACTTGTCAGCTCAATTTGAGTCACTGCATTTACGAGCTCATGTCAGTATTCATGTGCAGCAACATTGAACACTTGAATGTGCACTGAAAATTAATCTGTTCTACACTTCTGCTGCAATTTAGTTTAATTTTTTGAAGGGTATGTTGCTTTTAATATTAGTTTAATTTCCTTACTTTCACAGCTTCGTGACAGTATTGCACAAGATCAAGAGAAGTCAGACGCCTTAAAAACTCAAATGGAGGACCTGAAAACAAACATCCAAGCTGTGGAAAACAAAATCCTTCGTACCGAAACAAGTATGGTGGATTTGAGGAAACTTCAGGAGCAAATTAGCACCAAAGCAACTGCTAGAAGTACATATTTTACACTTCAGCAGCAACAGTATGCTGCTCTTTCTGAGGAAAATGAAGGTAAGCAATTCCTCATCATGCCCATCACTCAAATGGTTCCTTCTCAGCATAATGACAGTTTACCTTGCTTCATTTAGATACTGATGAGGAGCTGAAGGAGTGGCAAACAAAATTTGAAGAAAAAATTGCATTACTGGAAACGAAAATCGCTAAACTTGAAAGAGAGATGAATGATGAATATGCAAAAAGCTCTCTGCTATCTGAGACCATCAATGATTCAACACGCGAAATAGGAAAGCTCCAGGCAGAAGCTGATGTAATACTGTAATCCTTTATTCTTTCTTTTGACTGGCTTGACCATTCGTAAATGATAGTGGACATTGTGACACAAGGTTAAATACAAGTATCTTGTTTTCAGGCTCACATGTCCGTGAAGCATGAAAGAGATTCAGCCATCAGAACGATATTCAATAAACATAATCTCGGGCCAGTTCCTGATGCTCCTTTTACCAATGATATTGCCATGAACCTTACAAACAGAACTAAAGCAAGACTATCGAATCTCGAGGACGATTTGCAGGAAAAGAAGGTTATAATATCTATTCTTCGTATTTTGGAATTTAGTTGCAAAATTAAACACTTCCATGTGAACTTTTTTTTTTTGTATCGCACTTAACGTTTTCTAGGCATTCATTTTGCTGCCTATTTTTGTTTGTAATCTTAGTGGTTCCATGATATTCATGCAAGGTTTCTTGCTTTACCATACTTATCAAAAGCATCTGTGCAGTGCAATTAATTAGGAAATGCTGAAGACCTGCATTCTTATCAAGTATGTCCCTTGGTAATCAAATTCCTTTTCTTAAGCAGAAAACTAATGAGACACAGTTAGAATTTCTTTGGGGACGTTATCTTAAAGTAAATGCTCGCTACTCTGAAGTTGATGGCCAGATACAATCTAAGAAGGAATCTAAGGTTAGTAATGGAAACAACAGTGGACTTGCACATGCATGATGTTCCGTAACTGATACATCAGATACCATTCATTAATATAATATATCGAACGCTTTCCAGATAGGTGTTTTAAGGCGCATAAAAGATAAAGAGAATGAGCGAGATGCCGCAGAGACGGAGCTTTCAAGGCATAATCTGGCCCGTATTGATGAAAGAGAGCGGCATCTGGTATTTATTTAACCTAACTATCATTGTCCATTGGATCTATTCATCGTTATATACCTGTACTTGGTTGGTCTGTTAGGTTGATTTGTTTTCACTTTGCTTACATCTATAAGTAAGTTATATCTCTCTAAGTTTAACGCTCTTAATTCTAAATAAGTGTCCCATTGTGATTTGAATAGCAAATTGAAGTTGAGAGGAAGACAATTGCGCTGGGAGAAAGAGACTATGATTTGATTATAAGTCAGAAGCGCTCAGAGATATATACCTTGGATCACAAGATAAAAGCACTTCACCGAGAGAAAGATAACATAGCAACTGATGCTGATGACAGAGTAAAATTAGAACTCAAGAAGGATGAGTTGGAGAAGTGCAAGAAGAAACTTAAAAAGATGTACTTCTTTCCTTTCCCTTTTAATTTTTATCTGTGCTACGGTTTTATTGTTTGTTATATTCCAATACCAATTCTTTCGTTATGAAGATTGAGATAACACGATATAAAATGCAGATATGATGAACATAAGGATAAATTTAGAAGTGTCCTTAAGGGAAGGCTTCCTCATGAGAAGGATGTCAAGAAGGAGATTACTCAAGCTTTCGGGTTTGTGTCGAAGTGCTTTATTGATATGCTTAATCGCCTCTCTTAGTGATTTTCTGGTGCATAATATGTCCTATTTTGGCTCATATTATCAAACTGAAGTTACCTATGTAAACCTGCAATATATTGACTTCCTCCGATGCAATTCATCTTTCCTGTTCATGCCATTGTTGGTTACTGTACAGGCAGTAGTAGTATCTCTAACGAGGTACAGTTTGATCAATCATGTGCACAATAAGTATGTATCCAGTTTAAGCATACATGTTAGTTGTAAACATTCACATATGGATGTGTATTTCAAAGGTCTAGTCTGTTAATGCGGCGTCTAGGCCTACACATCCCATTCTGTTCTTGAACTAGCAATCTGTTAAGCTTCCATCCTGACGCGAAAAAAAAGTTATGCATGTTACTATGCATGTTACTTTGACACACCCAACTAGTAATCTATTAATTTATTATGCTTTCATTCTTCCTTATGGATTATACTACATTTGGCATTTTATATTTTCTGGTGCTGTTTATTAATGTTGCCACAAAACTCTGCTTGACGCAGGTCTGTAGACTCAGAATACAATGATTTGAACTCAAAATCTCAGGAAGCGGAACAACAGTTGAAATTGGCACAAATGAAAATTGATGCTGCTAAAAGCCACTTGGCAAAGCTCCAAAAAGTTTTGGATGGTAAATTTAGATATGATCACTGCACGCTTACTTATTTCATACAAAGTTGATGATGCTTCTTTGGCATGTAAAAGCTCCACTATGTATGAAATTTGGAATCAAAATCTGAGAGGTGCACACAGCACACTACATCTCTCTTTTGCCTTTTAAGATGTATTATCATTCCATCATTTTGAGTTGCTATGTTGGAACGATGACAGATTCACTGCCAACTAAGTAGAGTCAGTCTATGCAGTTGAAATTGTTCCTTGGGCAAAATTTCCCTGACCTACAGTTACATTCTTATCCAGAACAAAGTGAGGGTAATCAAAGTATGTGAAAGATCCATTTTGATTATCATGTCGAAGGAATGTCTTGGACAATGCACCACATTGCACTATTGTGCATGCTCGATTTCTATCTCATAGTGTAGTATAAACCTTGTAGTGGTTCCAACTGTCACTACATAGGGATCAAGGGTAACTAGTGTTTCAATTTGATGAATGCAGTATCAAACCAATGTGTCACATAAGCCATTAGTTGTTCGATTTAACCGAGTTAAACTGAAGCACGAATTGGCTTGCTCACCTAGGTCAACATCCAAGTGTCTCGCTGAGAGAAATAATATATTGATATGTACTAAAATTCTAAGCAAAAACTCCATAGGCTTTAGTTATTTATTCTGCCAATACTGCAGTTTTATGCGTAAATGTTATCTTTCGTGCAGCAAAAAGAAAGCATCTGAACTCGAAACTTCAATCCATTGCTAAGGTATCTGTTGACATCAACGCTTACCCCAAGATTCTGAAAGATGCCATGGACGAGAGAGATAAACAGACAAAGTAGGTATCCATAACTGTAGCTATCTCTTTAAGCCACACCTCATTTTGATGCCCAAATTCAATGCTTTCTTCCTATTTGCAGTAATTTCAGTTATGCTAAGGGAATGCGGCAAATGTATGAACCTTTTGAAAAAGTGGCCCGACAGCATCACAAGTGTCCTTGCTGTGATCGTGCTTTCACACCTGATGAAGAGGACCTCTTTGTAAAGAAGGTGGGTAATCTAGTAAGCATGAGAGTGCTGCATTTTTCGTTTGATTAGAGTTACTTTGTGGTGGATGATTTCTTTCTGTTGTATGCTGCATCTTTCAGCAAAGGACAACAGGTACAAGTACCGCAGAGCGCTTGAAAGTGCTGGCAGAGAACTTATCAGTTGCTGAAGACTTATTCAATCAATTGGATAATCTCCGTGTGATTTATGATGAATATGTGAAACTGGAGAAAGAGACTATACCTTTAGCAGAGAAGGATTTGGAACAACTTTCGGCAGATAAAAGTGAGAAGGAACAGATATCTGATGATGTTAGTCCTCCCTATTGACAGCACTTTATTTTCTATTCTCATCATACGCAAAATAAAGATAGATACAGTCGAACATAATACCTTAGATGACCTGTGTTTCTCTTAACCAAATTACTCTCAAACTGAAATATTTCTTAGCTCTACTATGTGTCCTAATGAAGATTCTCCACTCCTGAGGCATAATTCTAGCGACCCTTTCTCCACGTCAAGTGTCAAGATGTAGTAAATCAGTCTATAATACAGATGTACAAGTCTACTTGTGTAGATATTATGCTCTCTGGGACTAGGCCATGGAATGTTTCATCCTCTTCAGAGGGCTGGTAGATTATTTTGTTTGCAAATCTCCTAGGTCACATCCATATGATGGTTGTTTGAGCTGTTCTTAAGCTTAAGCACTTCGACAATGTGTGCTGTTGGATTGGCTTCTTTCATGAAATTGAGGAAAATTTCTGTACTTTGGGTAATTGATATAATGGTCTGGTATTTTAGATAGGCGCACTGTCGTTTGAGAAACTTCACTTGAACCTTTTGCAGATGCACTTCAGGTGCACTGCCTCCAGAGAAACATGGGTTTTTACTTTTAGTTACCAAGCAGCAGCATCTGTTATAAACATAATTCATGATGTCTTTTCTATTTTGCTTTGACTTGTATGCTTGATGCGTTGCAGCTTGTGAGTGTTCTTGCTCAAGTTAAAATGGACAGGGATGGAGTGGAAGTCTTGTTACGTCCAGTTGATACTATCGACAGGCATGTGCAAGAAATACAGGAGTTAGAACCACAAGTCAAAGATCTTGAATATAAGCTTGATTCTCGTGGCCAAGGTGTTAAATCTGTCGACGAAATTCAGTTGGAGCTGATCTCTGTGCAGAGGGCAAGGTAATGATTTTCGATGGGGAACAAACTTGCTAATACTCAGATGCAATTTCCACGGCCTAGAATTATAAGACCCTCTGTTGGGAAATTGAGAAAGTAGTTCTTCAGGCAACTAAATTCTAGTTCTAGTATCACACGGGATTAGAAATTGACTCTCCCTTACCCCCACCACTTGAGACCCTTCTAGCTCCAGTAACTCATTTTTTGATTTACGGAACAGAACATAGGAGACTTCTTTAGGGTGCGTTTTTCTTCTTTAGCATGCAAGAATTAATCTCAGCGTTCCCTCGTAGCTCCTTCATTTTTCTTCTTTTTATTTTCTCACCCATGATCCATCCCAACCATCCTTGATCCACATCATCGTCCAACCAAACTTACCATGTATATCGTTGCCCTTTTGCTTTCTCTTCTCTATTCGTTTCCTTTTTTTTTCTTAACTGAAAACTGTATGGGAGGCCTTGAGCCCTTGACAGTAAATTTTATGAAAGAAACATAGAGATAGAAACATAAAAATATTTATGAGAGGAGAGAATTTTACGAAGGTAGAGGAGACATGGCTATGCAGTGATCTATACATGAGAGTCTAGGTGAAGCTTTGAGAGGAGCTTGCAGCTCCTCCTTCTCTTTCCTAACAGTCAATAGAGCATATGCATGATGCATGTGTGCCGTCAGTGTTGCTTTTGCTTTGTAGTGTCTCAGTCATTATCCTTTGGTTCTCTGGATGGGATTTAAAGAAAGCCTGTTCTCACATAAGTGAAAGACTGAGAATAGTTTCTTTATGTGCTTCTATCATGTTCATAGACTATTCCTATTTTGTTGGCCTGTGAAATGAAAGCAAGTGCTTAAGCTTTTCTGGTTTACCAATGAAGGAGGATATTCCTTTTGTGACACACACATGGATACGCTTTTACCCTGATTAATTTGTTGTGTAGCTATCAATTGAATTTGGTGAAGGATTCATTCTGCATTCTCATAGATGCTGCCTTTTCTACAGAGAACTATCCGTTTCATATTTGTATGCGGAGGTCCATATTATACTGGCTACCTACACAACTAAGCACACAAATACAGGTTATTAGGGATGTTTAAATGTTTTGGTTTACACATTCTGCAACTGTGTGCGCTAGGGATGCAGGAGCGGGTCCCGCCAGGCCTGCAAAATGTGAGATGTTAGTTCAACTGCAAACATCAAACAACTCAGTAACCAGACTCAACCGGACTTGCACATGAATCGGGTTTTCTTTCATCCGTAGTTTTCGCAGGGTGTGTTCGGTTTGAGCCCAAGCCAATCCCACCAAAAAATTGTTTTTGGGCCCATTTTTTGGCCAATGTTGGCAAGAAAAAAATGAACTAGAGTTGGCCAAGGAGCCGGCATGTATGTTTGACATTATGCAAGAAAGAGCCAAAACATTGGTCATTGACGAAATATTGGTAGGGTTGGTTTTGGTGATCAACCAAACATATGCTAAGTGCGTCCAAATGTTGAATATTCAATCCGTCACCCATGAAACATTTGAATTAGTTTAGTCTTACTTCTTTTATGACTTGCTCTTGGAGGCTCAACTATACTGGTTTGTTTACGTCTGTCTGGCAGGGACACATTGACTGGTGAAGTAGACGATCTCAGGGATCAGCAAAAAATGCTTAGCGAGGATCTATCAAATGCTCAGATGCGGTGGCATGCTCTTAGGGAAGAAAAACTAAGAGCTTCAAGTGTATTGCTGAAGTTCAAAAAGGCTGAAGAAGATTTGGTACATTTTGCCGAGGAAAAGGAGCAACTGATCCTAGATCAGAAGGTATTCATTGAACTTCCATTTATCTGCAATATGGGTCCAGTTAATATTCTCTAGTGACTAGCACATATGCCCGTGCGTTTCTGTCAAGTTGTAGTCTTTGGCATACACAAAGAGATATAAGATACGCTGGCAACATGTTTCTTTTGCATGATACACAAGCTTGTAGACATGCCACATTAGTATTGGGCGGTCGATTCTTCTTACCATGATATGTTTTTCCTCTACATGATATGTTGGTACTTCTCAACCTACCACATCTCGCTTGCTTCTTGTCCTCATGAACTACATTGACCGGTGTTAACCAATTCATTAATAATTTTGATTATCCCCGCTTGATTCATGTCAAACTACTTTCCTATATGAAAAAAACCATTCATGTTGATACATCGGTACCATTCATATTGTTCAATTCCTAGAACAACACATGCATGTCCATACATGCATGTTACTTTGATGATTTTTTTCATCGCTACATATTGCATGTTATCGGATGTCAGTGAATTGCTATTTTTATTCCAGCGGTCGTTTGTATGTTGAATTGTCTATACAATCTACACTTGCGTTTATATAACTTTTTATACATAGTTCGTAATAGAAAATCTGTTATCAGTATTTCTTGACTTTTATATAGAAAATGGTTGTAGTTTTATCCACAGTATGAAATTTCTATTTTCCTTGACCATAGATCTACAGCAAATTTTATGTAATGTCTGATTTAAGAAAAGATGCTAGCTACCTCTCTTTATTCCTTATTCTGAATTTTTATAGGGAGAATAATTATAGCTTTTATCGACAAATAATATTTTTCTTTTCGTTTTATTATGTACTCCCTACGTTCGGAAATACTTGTCGAGAAATGGATGTATCTAGATGTATTTTACTTCTAGATACATCCATTTTTACCCATTTTCCGACAAGTATTTTCGGATGGAGGGAGTATATTTAAAGCAACGCTGGTCCATATAAATTTTCTAGTATTTACTGTTTGCAATAAGACCAATTTGCTAACACCTTTTATTTCTTGCTTCTTATTTCTTATTTGGAATTTAGTAAATAGAAGTTTTTGTCCACCTGATAAGATTTTTTGGTGTCGCCTTGACCATCACTCAAAGGTAGTTTTAATTTGTACGTCACCACCATGTCCGCCTCATTACGAACATCGTCATCTCTCTCTCTCTCTCTTTTTCGCGAATACGCAAAGCTTGCGTATCATTGCATTGATAGAAGGAATAGAATGAGTACAGAGAGGGGGACATCACATGACACGGACGCACACAGGCGTGAACATGGTGCCCGGAGCAGGGCGACAAGGGATGCTCGGCCCGAACAAGGGATACAACACAGCTAGACCTACCAAGCCTGAACCAATAGCGGCCAAGTCGAACCAGCGAGAATACCAACATCGCGAAAACCAAAACCGGGGACACCACGAGCAAGCAAGATAGCGCCTTCAAGAAGGAATACGATGCCGAGACGCCATCGCCATCCGGTCTGGAGGACCTAGGGTTTCCCCTGAGCTCGAGGAGGGGCTCAGCCGAGGGCCTTGACAACGTCTTCAAGAAGTTAACGACATCCGCAGACGCCGCCGCTGCCAGCACCGGCAAGCCGGGCAGGGGTTTCGCCCCGGCCGAAGGCTGAGCAATCCCAAAGCCGCCATATCTGGAGTCGAAGATGAGGAAGCCAGCACTAGTCGAAGCCACCATGTCGGAAGGCGATTGGCGGGGCTGCACCTGCTGTCGGAGGGTGGCATTGCCTCCGGACCCACGAGCGTTGGATCTGACCAAAGGGGAGGCTTTGAGATGTACAGAGCAGGGTAGGCGGCGGAGCAAAGCACGAGGAGGGTGGGGCGATTGCTATCCGCAACGCCGGCTAGCTAGGACTGGAGGGACGCAGATCCGAGCTGCCGTGGCCATAGCCATCGCGACGTCGGTGAGCCACGCGAGTTGGAAAGGACGCAACTGCTGGGTCACCGAGGGCGGAGCTGCCCGACAGAGGACACCAGCGACCGTGGGCAACGGAGAGACGCGGACCCGAGGTCGCCGAGGCCGGAGCAGCGCCAACAAGCACCCACCTTGAGGAGCACCGTCACTGCACAAGCACTGTAGCCTCGTCACCTACGCACTTTAGCCATCTCCGTGGCTCGGGAGTGGAGGAAGACCGGTTGCAGGTCACGCGCCCAGCCCATAGTCGACGGCAGCACCAGCAGGGCTAGCCGCGCCGTAGAGGTGGGGAATGGGCGGACTGCAGGGGAGGACGCAGAGGCCGTAGCCAAGTGCGCCGCGCCCGACGCCGGACCAGCAGGAGACTGCAGCAGTTGGGAGGGAGGGCGCCCGCGAGCTTTGCCAGATCGGATCTGGGCGGACCGGGCCGAGCGCGCAGGGAACCAGGGCGCCGCCGCCGCCGCGGATCTGGCCAAGGAGGGAACGAGCCCCGTGGGGGGGGGGAGAGGACGAGGGAGGCGGCGCTGGACCGGAGGGGGGTGGTGGAGTGGCTCCGGCCAGATCGAGGGGTGGGGGAGGGGCTCTGGCGCGGGAAGGGGAACGAAGCCGCCCCGCCTCCACCTTCCCTGGGTGCGGCGCGGCTTCGCCGGCCGGCCGTCCGGCGGCGGCGCTGCGGGGAGCGGCGGTGGCGACGTGGGGGCGGGGACAAGGTAAGCAAATTAGACAGCCAGTCAGTGCGTGGGCTCTTGAAGAGTTGAAGTTGACAAGCTCTCTGTCCCTCTCATGGTTGCTTGTATGTTCATGCCGATACATATGGGGCAAGATTTACTTTTACTTTAATTTGAAAATATATGCATAGGTCGCACATTTGAACGGTAGACTTAATATTTATAATATTATAATAGTTCTTTCCTTATCCCGTGACCATAACATTGATAAATCATTAAGGATAAATAAGAAAAATAAATAGGCGTTAGCCCTTTATGAATTTGATATTATCTACGCATAAAAATTGATAGCAAATTTATTAATAGGCTTTGCGAATTTCTCTTTGACACCTTTATTGCCTGATATCTATCAACTTAACCATAAGATTGATAATAAAATTTCTGGGAATTTAATCTAAATGGTGACTTGTACTTAATTGCTATTTTTCCTCGAGAATTCAGTCTAAACTACGATTCATAATTAAACCTTGTGGTCTCTGTCTCCACATGTCTCAAAACTGACCACACTTAATTTGCATTTTTTTTGTGAAGTAACTTTCATTTTGTTAAAAGAGTTCTTGTAAATAATTGCAATCTATCAAGTCAACTTTGTGTGTCACGTGTAGTATTGTTCTTATAATTGTCTCTTTTGTTATAAACCAAAAAAAGTGGTCACATCTTCCTGCAATATTTCCTCTTAATCTTTTTGAAAATAAGTCTATACAAAATCAATTGTAAATATGTGTGTTAAGTCGATTAGTGTGCAGTCATGGATGAGATCGTCGGTAATGTCACTGCATGCATGCATACCCATGGCTGAGACTCTAATACTAATCTATTGGGCTGCATTCCGTCATGTCTGATCGAGTTGTTGAGCATTCAACGGAGCACACAGATTGATTTCTGACACCAACGAGTGTGTCATGGCATAAATACTACTCCGTACAACAGTGCACCTTCACTTTAATTTTTTTTCTTGATTAATTGGCTGTCTACTGCATGCATTTGATTCGGAAGGAATCCAAGCTATTTTAGTGCCATCTAGAGTTTCCGTAACCAAAAGGTCAATCACTGCAAGTTGTATTAGATGGAAGTCTAGCTGGACACCAATCGTATATGCCAATCCAAGTAGACGTAGTATGTGTACCTTCCGAATATATTATTACAGTATGACCATGGGTGTCCGATGAAACTTGTCTATGCACATTGTACGTGTCCTATGAGATGTGTCTATGTAGACTAATATTGTTGTACGTAACTCTTATCAATCGTTGTAATTTAGATCAATGGGTAATATTTTTTTAGCCTATGTGGATTAACGTAATGGCTTGTTTGACTTCTATTTTAATAATATGATACGTAACTTGTGCAGTTGTAGGTCACTGTTTCATATGGAACTGGGTAATATTAACTGGCTGGTGCTGGTCATTGACTTACTGTTAGTTAACAGTCAGGTCTCGCCACCCACTAGTTTGATCAGTTTACTGTCATGGGCTTACAGCTCTCTTGACCAACTTTGGGTAGTACTGGGTGCATGCAAATTAACTTGTGACAGTTGGTCTAGATTTTAACCCTGAAGGCATGATCTCATTATTCTTTCTGTCGTACTCCTATGTAGTTTTGTGTATCAGTGACACTGCAACTCTTACGCTTGTGCATGCTGATCTAATACATGCTAAATGTTTATTTCTTATGGACACAGCATTTAGAAGAAGCTCTTGTTCCATTGTCAAAAGAGAGAGAAAGCTTGTTGCAAGAGTATAAAGCTTTGAAGGAAAGGTTTGATCAGGAGTATGATCAGCTGGCAGAAAGAAAAAGGGGATTCCAGCAAGAAATCGATGTACTTGGAACCCTTAACACACGCATCAAAGGGTATATATTTTCCCACTCCCGCTCTTTCAATTTGTCGCCCCTTTACTAACTACTTTGTCTAAAAAAAATATCCTCTTAGGTACCTGGATTCAAACAAAGTAGAGAAGCTTAATGAGTTGCAGGAAAGGCATACCCTATCCCTGTCTCAGTTACAGAAATGTGAGGCAAGAAAGCAAGACATCTCGGTTGAGCTTGACAAGAGCAAACAGCTATTACGGAGCCAAGATCAATTGAAAAGAAACATTGATGACAATCTGAACTACAGGAAAACAAAGGCTGAAGTGGATCGACTTACTCATGATATCGAGTTACTTGAAGATAATGTGCTTTCCATTGGCAGCATGTCTACTATAGAAGCTGATCTTAAGCGGCATGCTCAAGAAAAGGAGAGGCTTCTTTCAGAGGTATTCTGTTTCTCTCATTCCTAATAATTGGCAAACTTGTCTCTAATAAGATGCCATTCTTTTCTCATACCTATTTAGGGAATCATGAACATGCATTTGGCCAGCTAGTACATATATTACGTATTTCTTAAGAGTAAAAATGTACGCCCGTCCTTCAACTTTTCATAGGTGTGCCGCCCAGGTCCTGGTAATATGAAAATGCATGTGTTAGTCCTTATGGTAAATTAGTGAGTCATCAGATGTCCTGGCCTAATTGATTTGCGTAATGCACAGAAGGTCTAAAATGAGCAATTTCATAGTGCAAGTATCTAAGTGACACAACTTTGGAAGTTCAACGGCGCGCCATACATTTTACTCTATTTCTTAGTATGAAACTCTATCAAATATGGCTGACACCTTGATATTTGATTTTCTTGGCAATCCCTGCAGTATAATAGGTGTCAAGGAACAATTTCTGTTTACCAAAGTAATATTTCAAAGCACAAACTTGAGCTTAAACAGACACAATACAAGGATATTGAGAAGAGATATTTTAACCAACTTCTTCAACTAAAGGTAGGTGGCATGATCTTCCAGGTTCAGTTTCTCCAGCTTTATGATCTTATTACTTGATGAGAAAGCTGATGTGGTCGCAGACAACTGAGATGGCAAATAAGGACTTGGACCGATACTATGCTGCTTTGGACAAGTGAGTACCCTTTCATGACAAAAACGACAAATCTGACCTTTCACTGATAGTTGAGGCAAAAATGACTCGCAGAAATTTTAGCATGATATGGCGTTTAGCTTAGATGGGTCAATGACATTGCTAAAAAACTCAGTGACTTCGCGAGCAAAACGTAGTGTCCAAATATTTGTCGTTGAACTAAAACCACGACAAGTATTTTGGAACGGGGGGAGTAAAATTTTCTGTTCTTTGCCTTAATGATAGACTTGCTTCCCTTCAGTGTAGTGATAGGCTGAAAATATGGCGGGTTACACCATTATTCTTACCATGTCAAACACCTTGTGAACTCAAAACATTGCTAGTTTCCATATTTTCATGTATATTGTGCTCCTGTCTTTATGAACCAAAATTCAAAATTCAGACATACTTTCTGTTATGAAAATGGGTCTGATGTACTATTACTGGTGTCACCATTGGGCTATTCTGTATAGAAGTACGTGTGACTCATAAATAAGGGAAACACAATGCTAGATTAACACTAACAAATGAGCCTGTACCCTGCATGATATAAAAGAACTCGCTTTTGGGTTGGTGCATATTGCAACCTAATATGGCATCAGCGTTGAGTCCGTAAAACTGAACCATAATACCCATCACTACTGACACATGACTAGTTCTGGATGTATACCAGAGTTGATTTGAGGTCATAAGACTTAACCCTAGTACTCACCAGTTAGTTGTCATTAATCAGTACTCCCTCTGTAAAGAAATATAGGAGTGTTTAGATCACTATAGTGATCTAAACACTCTTATATTTCTTCACGGTAGTAACTACCGACATTTGAGCTTGAAACTGTGTTGCATCTGAAGGTGGGCATTTCACTTGTCCAATATCGTCTCTAAATTTACTCTTACTAATATCAAAATTTTAGTCCTCATTTTTCTTTCTGGATAGATTAAGAAATCATGAAACCAAGATAAAGATGGCAAGGTGGAGGGAGTAGTACAACATAGAGTATTTTTTTCTTAAAACTTTTCCTTTTTTGTCAAACTGTCAACGAACCACACTTCTGAGTAGTTTCTCAAATTACAACTTCTTTTATATTATTATGTCAGAAAACCACCACACTTTTTAAGAACTGAGTTGTGGCCCACCTTCAGTGGTCAACAAGAGAAATATTCTGTTTTTTCTGAAATCCTGGGAACAGATATTGTGTTGATGGCGGGCCATGGTCTTCTGAATTTCGTGATATAACAGAACTGCATTTTTTTGTGGAACTTTGTTGGCATGTGGTCGATATTTTGACAAGAAAAAAAAGGTGGTTTCAAGAAAATTATCCATAAAATATATGGATGCTTCGTAACTTTCTTTATGATGGCACACTTGTATTTCTGTAGGGCTCTTATGCGGTTCCATACCATGAAAATGGAGGAGATAAATAAGATAATTAAGGAATTGTGGCAGCAGACATACAGAGGCCAAGATATTGATTGCATAAGCATCAATTCTGATTCTGAGGGTGCAGGCACTCGATCATATAGCTACCGTGTAAGTTAAATTAGCTACACGTTTTACTAACTGATTGCTTGGACAACTGTTACATTTGGCTGTTTGAACCGCATTGTAGGTTGTCATGCAAAATGGTGGTGCTGAGCTGGAAATGCGGGGGCGATGCAGTGCTGGTCAGAAGGTAAACTTGTTTTGTTTCTTTTGTTGTCATAAACTTCAGCTAGCATGATCTTATGAATCGTATACAATCCTACAAATCTCATGGTTATCTCCACTGCTGTTCAGGTGCTTGCTTCTCTTATAATCAGACTCGCACTGGCAGAGACATTCTGTCTGAATTGTGGCATATTAGCTCTGGATGAGCCAACCACCAATCTTGATGGACCAAATGCTGAGAGCCTAGCTGCTGCCCTATTGAGGTAAACTTTCAGGCATGGCGATTTGTTATTATTTGGAGCTTTACCATTAACAGAGTCTCTTGTGTGTGCCATAGAATAATGGAGAGTAGGAAAGGCCAGGAGAACTTCCAGCTTATTATAATCACCCATGATGAGCGGTTTGCTCAGCTTATCGGTCAGAGGCAGCTTGCTGAGAAGTATTACCGAATCTCCAAGGATGAGCAGTAAGTTCACGCAATGTTGTCTCTTGCATATTTTTCTGTGCGTCCAGTGTTTGCACTTCCGTCTGTGCAAGGCCTCTTTGATTCAAATTTCAAAGGGTGTTCATAGGAATTCTGAAGGGTTGAAATCCTTAGGAAATTCTCCTTATGAGGGTTGTTTGATTTGTCGGATTGTATTACCCCATTGGATTTTTCCTAAGCATTCCACTGCATTACATTTTATAGGAAAAAAATCCATTGGGAAGAATCACCCCCCTCCCCCCTCTTTGGTGCAATCAAACAAGTGCATTCCTGCAAATTCAGTTCTGTAGTACTCGACGTTTTGCATGACATTGCAATTCTATGCTTCTTAAGTTTTTGTTCAGAATCGTGTGGACCTCAGAAGCATGTTGAAGTTGTGTGGAGTGCATGCATACCTGCTGATATTATTTCTTGGATAATATTCATAAATTTGTGCAATGATACTTTGAATAAGATAAAGATATTCAGTCTTGTAGTATTTGGTTTTCGGCGCTAATATTACCTTTGACAAAATCCTGCAGGCAACACAGCAAAATAGAAGCCCAAGAGATATTTGACTAACGATGTTTGCTTGGAACATATATGCTCCCAGTGCTAATCCTCCTTTACCGGCCAAGTGTGTGCGGTTCATTATGATGGGCTGTCATGGAGAGAAGTGGGTACCAGCGAACTAGTAGTAGGTTCTTTAGTTTGGTTTCTGTGCATGCAATTGCCTGCTTATTCTTGTATATAATCTGGAGGTGGTACTGTGTTGTGACTTGTCTCTTCTCCCTTAGTCTTGAATTGACTCCTCATGCATCCTCCACGCTGAGCCACGTCGTCTAATGACAAAAAAATGTTTTCTTAAAATGAAAAAATGAAGGATTCTTGGGAGAATGCACGGTTGCTTTCCTACAGAAATCATTCCTCGCAAGAGGAAATTGATATCCAGGAGCCCTTTTTTTACGTCAAAAATATTTTTTCCACACCTAGAAAAAGTTGGAAAAAAGTACTAGTATATACACTACGTTCATTTATAGCACCTGCATTTTGATAAATGAAATTTCATAATGTAAGATGTATTTCTTCTAAATCCTATTCTTTTACACCTCTAGAAGAACGGAAATTATCTCTCCCCATTGTCTATCTTTCGTAGAGAAAAAGGATAGTATCTCTATAGATTTTTTGTATCTCTTCCTTTCTTGGTCTACATTTACTTGCCACTAATCAACAAATTAGCCAAGGGTAATTTTGTATTAAATTATCTAATTCCTTGCCTTGGCAACTTGCAAAAAAAAATCCACATTTTCTTTGAACACTCACCTCTATGAACGCGTACACGCACAACCCATCCCTATGAGCACCTTCGAGAGACTTAGCTGCATATCATCTTGAGATTTTATAAAGTCACCGTAGATCTTGTAGTCGGCAGGAACGCGTCTCCTAAATCCATGTTTTAAATAAATAAATTCAAAGTATTTGTGCAGATAGTTTTGAGAGTATGTGTGAGGTTCTGCTGTTGCTAGCCATGGCAAATCGTTGGCACGAACTCCCAGCATGTTTGGTAGCCACTTGGGTAGTTTGTGGAGGGATTAGTCATGGGAAGTGGAGTTTTATTTCCATTCTCTTGATATATGATGAAAAATAGCATGTGATAAAGCTTTGCTCACGAATTAACATGTTCCTCTCTGAGAAGAAATTGATGGGAATCGACTTCCTTCCATTTTCCATTTTTAATTCCCCCGAAGCAAACAGACCGTCCATGTTTTGACTGCTTTTTTGCCAACAAATTAACTTCAGCAGCCGATGGGCAAGCCAAATAATCGGCTCCCACCCAAATAGATGAGCAGGACGCAGTCAACTCCAATTTGTTGGTTGGGCAGGTGTTGCCTCAAATCTAAATGAACTTGAGTACGAATATTTATGAGTTAATTGCATCTATGGTACTCGAATTTGCATGACGAGTACAAATCAGAAACTAGTCATACAACTTGAGTTTCGAAAACATTTAGATACATTTCCGTTAACTTGCCGTCAACTTTGTCGTCATGCCACGCCAGCATGGGAGCGGCTCCACAGTTCTCTCCCTATCAATGTGTGGGTCCCGCCTATCAGATAGCAGGAGAAATTAACTTGCAACTAAAAATGTTGCAACCGTGAATCAAACTGCACACCTCTGACCTTGCATAAACTGTGCTAACCATTGGTACAATTGCTGCTTCTTTTTTAACTTCAACATAGAAGTTGTATTATATCTCTTTTGAGCGGGAGAAATAAATTGGAGAGAGAGAGAGAGAGAGAGAGAGAGAGAGAGCTGCGTGGGGACTAGAGCATCTTTAGCAGATCCGGCAAATTGCCATCCAACAAAACCATTTTATAGATTTTGTTCTGCCGGAGCCCGCTCGGTACCACAAATCAGTTTCTAGGCTTTATTTTGACATCATCTAAAAACGAATTAAATACTCATGCTGCAACAATACACATTCAAAATCATGGACAATATAAGAGGTAGCAATTTTGTCCATAAGAGTGCGCAATCAAACAAAATTAAACATGATCAAATTAAGCAACATCAATGTTGCCATGATCGTCGCCACCACCACCGGCCATTGCACCACCACCACCACCATCATCATCATCATCATCAACGTTGATCGAAAAATGATCACCACCATTGCTGGAAGCACCACCACCAACTCCATTGACCGAAGCACCACCATCAACTCCATTGGCCGAAGCACTGTAGGGTAATGCAACAGAAAACAAAAAATTCTGACGTACGCGCCAGTCCAGGACCACTATGAAGATGCATACAAGGTTTGATCTAATCGTTAGCAATTCGTAGCGCAACGGAAGTAGAGTTGGCAAAGATCGTCGGTGTAGATCCCCGCAGCTAGGATTTTACAACCTCCCATCTACGAGGATGTTCTCCCTCAGACTGCCCCTCGGACGGTCCCTCGGATAGCCCTTCAGGAGGCCCTCGGGCAGAACCTCGGACAATCCCTCGGATAGCACCTCGACACGTCTGTCGAACTAAGATCGAAACTACGACCTCTCTACCAGGTTGCACACATCCGGTGTCAACTACTCGGCAGGGCTTTGCCGTCCAAAACTATGCCCTATCGAAGACTAGACAACCTTTCGGCGTACAAAACTATTTCGCTGGGAGAGAGATAGAAAGCCAGGACATTGCATGGCATGTGTTGAGAGAGAAATTGGGGTGAAATGGAGAGCTCTCTCCACCTCTATTTATAGTGGGAGGCAAGTGGTAAAGGCCATGGGAGAATACCAAAAAGCTCTTGGGATATTTTCACCATAAAACCACAAAAGGGGGGCAAGTGGAGCTCCATGGAGGAGCTCCTACTTGGGCCGGCCACCTTGTGTGCCCCCCCCCCCCAAAGGGTGTCCCACCACCCCATGACATCACATTTGACTTTGGGGAAAAGCCCCAAAAGGCGGATTTCCAAAAAGTCGCCAAAAGGGGGTTGTACCCTAATAGTGTTTCTCCCTCTGAGACTTTATGGATATATGGACTCAAGGACCATTGAAATTATAGCATGGAAAATAAACATAATTACAAACTTGAAGATAAATAATAGCTCTTATTATTGCCTCTACGACATATCTCCTACAACCACCACCACCTCCATTGTCGAAAGCTTCACCACCACCTCCTCCATTGTTGAAAGCTTCACCCTCGGGCTCTTGTCTTGCGACTTTGACCGTCCACCGGAGGGGGTGGAGGAGTGATGCGGAGCATCCTACGGACATCACCATGCCAAGAGTCCGTTCGGCAAGTGACACGTGCGACATCTACTTCACATACATAAAGGCTAATCATCTCCTTTACACTTGTTCACTTGACCCCTTTGAGGATGGTACTACTTGACATCCCTTTCGTGTACATGTATAGGTATTACCGGAGCTTCATCAATGACGAGGAGGAGTTCAAGCGCAAGAGAACATCTACACCATTCAAGAAGGGAGAAGGAGGAGGAAGAAGGACCCCAAGACGCGAAGCATCGGAGGCCTCGGACCATCCCGGGTGCCCGGACCCCCGGCACCAACCGGGCGCGGCCCTTGACCACCCCGGTCCCCGGGTGCCCGGGCTTTCACCCCCGGGTGCCCGGCCCCGCACGTGGCGCTATCCCGGGTGCCCGGACTCCTCATATCCCAGCAACCCCCGGGTGCCCGGTCCCCTTTACCCCGGGTGCCCGGACACCTCCGTCTGTGCCTGCGTGCACTATGGGCATAATGACCCTTGTCCCTCGTTTCCCCCCAATTCGTCCCTAGGCTATAAGTACTCCTCATCTAGCTCATTTCTAGGCATAGCAAAGTATTTGATAGACAAAGAGAGAGCTTTTTCTCATCTTCCTCCTCTTGGAGATCTAGAACTCCTCTTGGAGAAGCTCCTCTTGGAGATCAAGCCCTCCTATTGGAGAAGATCCTCTTGTGGATTCAAGACCTCACCTAGTGGGAAGAACTTTACCCTAGTGCTATTTTCCTTGGGTTGATCTTGTATTCTTTTGGATCTCTTGTATGCTACTCTAGTGGATGTGTGATTGTGGTTTGTTTGAGTGTTTCCTCTCTTGTGTTCTTGTGTTCTTGCTCTTTTCCCCCTCCAAGTGTGAAAACATCCTCCCCTAGGGTTCCACCCTACAACATCTTGGTATCAAGAGCAAGGTTGATTCACATCTTGAAATCCCTATCCCCCATTTGCTAGCTTGATTTTGTTGTTTTTCGTCCTAATTCAAAAATCCCCACAAAAATAGCCCCCAAAATTTTTCTTGCAATTTGTTGGTTCTTGTGAGATTTTGTTGTTTTGGTCCATGGATTTGTTGTTTGGCAAGTGGATCTAGAACCTACAGCTTCTCCCCACCCTTCCCACCACGAAATCCATCGAATTTGACCATTTCCCAAAGATTTTCGCCCAAATCTGTGACCCCCGGGCACCCGCACCCCGAACCCCCGGGTGCCCGCACCCCCGGGCTATTTGCCCTTGACCACCCCGGGCACCTGCACCTCCCACCCCCGGGTGCCCGCACCCCCCGAAACAGCCCAACTACACCTCCGTTTCTGCCATAACTTTCACTCCTGAAGTCCGATTTCGACGCTCTTTAGCTCGTTGAGTAGCTCTTGACATCCCCTTTCCATCTAGATAGGTTCCAACATCATTTGACTCCATCAAAATTTTGGCATTTTGGCATCTTTGCCTAGGCCCTCCACCATATCATCCGCAAAACCACCTTAGCTTTCCGCAACCTAACCCATTTTGATCCATATAGCATTTGTGGTTGCTTGAGTGGTGACTTGAATCTCCTAAGGTGTTTCTCTACTTAGGGAAAGTTGCTTGTTCAACAACCACCACCACCACTTTCGCATTGCCAACTCCGGAACCACCACCACATTTCGCTACCACCATTTGACATTTGCCTTTGGAGATTTTGAGTTTGCGGTTTATCCGTTTCCTAGGGTGTTTTGGCTAACTAGGAACGGTTCGACATCATCAACACCGCCGCTCAACTTCGCCAAGGATTCGACATCGGCCATCTTCACCATTTTGACACCCTAACCATAAACAAGAACAATAACCTCTATATCATCTTGGTATCGTGGTATCCCATCTTTGTACATTATTTCTTGACATTGCTTTGTTAACCCCTAGCCCATTTTGTGTCACTTTCCTATCGAGACTAGCCATTTGAGTATTGCCGGGCCATGCTACTTGTGCACTTTAGTGATCATCGATACGAACCTACCATTGCATACATACCTCATCTTGGTATCATCATATCATCTATTGTGTCACAAGATTGTTCCCACATACACAATTGCTATCTTGGTTCGAGCATTTTGCAAAAGTGGCGAAAGAAAAAAAAGCTTTTAAGCAAAAAGAGAAAAACAAAGAGCTTGTAAGCAATAGCCATAGCATCGCCACATTGCATATCATACTACCATATTGATCATCTTGGATCATCGTGTGCGAAACACTGGAACATCATACATACATAGCATACTTGGGATAGAAAGTTGATACATTTTGCATCTCATAGGTTGTGCACAAGTGTCGTATCCGCCTATTGAGCAATCGTGCCAACGTCTCTCTAGAGTTGTGCAACATGAGCATTTCTCGTGGATTCCACATTTTGAGCTCATTCCTTGGTTGCACGACCCCGTTTATCTATACGTGTGTGTGTTTCCATGTGCCATTCTTTGCTATTGATCTACTTGCTTTACTTGCAATTTTGTGAACCTTCTCAACATTATCGATATCTTGACTAACATTTGCTTGAAATTTTGTGCCACTCATCCTAACCAAGCTCCTCGAAAAGCCCTTACTTTTGTAGGTGTGAGAAACAAACCCAGTACCAATTCTACTATTGTAGCATTACATTGAGTGATACTTGATACATCCTCAATCTTCGGAAAAGGTAACTTTGGTATCGTTCTTTATCATTTCCTACTCACCTCTACACGAGTCTTGTGATGGATAGGCAAAGCACAACATCTTCGGTCCTCGACCGCATCGAGCAACTCGCCATCGACATACAACACTCCGAAGGAAGGAAAAGGGAATACCTTGGCGACAAGTTGGACGCACACATGGATGACATCCGACACGTGTGGGTCAACTGTAAGTCTTCTCCCCCTTTGTCTTCTTCGAGGCGGAGACGCTCAAGTGGCAAATCTTCAAAGTGGCCATCCGATTCAAGTCCATGCAGCACCGTCATCATCTTTGAGACGATCGCGAAGAAACTGGCAAGCCACATGTGCATGGCGACGAAGAGCACCATCGACTACAAGTTCAAGCACGACAACGTCACCACCAAGTGGACGCAACGGCTACCACCACCACTTAGGCATATTCGCCAAGTGTTATCAAGGCATCTTCGCCATTGGACGTATGACATTGTAGGATCGAAAGTATGTCTAGAGGGGGGGGGGTGATTAGACTACTTGACCAAATAAAAATCTAGCCTTTTCCCAATTTTAAGTCTTGGCAGATTTTAGCAACTTATCACAAGTCAAGAAATGAACCTACACATGCAAATCTAAGAGTATAGCAGCGGAATGTAAATCATTGCATCTGAAGGTAAATGGGAGGAGTTTGGAGGGAGCAAATGCAATGTAGACATGAAGATTTTTGGCGTGGTTCCAATAGTTGGTGCTATCGTACATCCACGTTGATGGAGACTTCAACCCACGAAGGTTAAGGGTTGTGCGGGTCCACGGAAGGCTCCACCCCGAAGGGTCCACGAAGAAGCAACCTTGTCTATCCCACCATGGCCATCGCCCACGAAGGACTTGCTTCACTTGGGTAGATCTTCACGAAGTAGGCGATCTCCTTGCCCTTACAAACTCCTTGGTTCAACTCCGCAATCTTGACGGAGGCTCCCAAGTGACACCTAACCAATCTAGGAGACACCACTCTCCAAAAGGTAATAGATGGTGTGTTGATGATGAACTCCTTGCTTTTGTGCTTCAAATGATAGTCTCCCCAACACTCAACTCTCTCTCATAGATTTGGATTTGGTGGAAAGATGATTTGAGTGGAAAGAAACTTGGGGAAGGCTAGAGATCAAGATTCTTGTGGTTGGATTGGAATATCTTGGTCTCAACACATGAATAAGTGGTTCTCTCTCAGAAAATGAATGCTGGAAATGTAGGCACGTTCTGATGGCTCTCTCCACGAATGGAGCATGGGTGGAGGGGTATATATTGAAGGAAATATGCCCTAGAGGCAACAATAAAGTTGTTATTTATATTTCCTTATATCATGATAAATGTTTATTATTCATGCTAGAATTGTATTAACCGGAAACTTAGTACATGTGTGAATACATAGACAAACAGAGTGTCCCTAGTATGCCTCTACTTGACTAGCTCATTAATCAAAGATGGTTAAGTTTCCGAGCCATAGACATGTGTTGTCATTTGACGAACGGGATCACATCATTAGAGAATGATGTGATGGACAAGACCCATCCGTTAGCTTACCATAATGATCGTTTATTATTATTGCTATTGCTTTCTTCATGACTTATACATGTTCCTCTGACTATGATATTATGCAACTCCCGAATACCGGAGGAACACTTTGTGTGCTATCAAACATCACAACGTAACTGGGTCATTATAAAGATGCTCTACAGGTGTCCCCGATGGTGTTTGTTGAGTTGGCACAGATTGAGATTAGGATTTGTCACTCCGATTGTCGGAGAGGTATCTCTGGGCCCTCTCGGTAATGCACATCACTATAAGCCTTGCAAGCAATGTGACTAATGAGTTAGTTGCGGGATGATGCATTACGGAACGAGTAAAGAGACTTGCCGGTAACGAGATTGAACTAGGTATTGAGATACCGATGATCGAATCTCGGGCAAGTAACATACCGATGACAAAGGGAACAACTTATGTTGTTATGCGTTTTGACCGATAAAGATCTTCATTGAATATGTAGAACCAATATGAGCATCCATGTTCGGCTATTGGTTATTAGCCAGAGACGAGTCTCGATCATGTCTACATAGTTCTCGAACCCGTAGGGTCCGCACGCTTAACGTTCGATGACGATCGGTATTATGAGTTTATGTGTTTTGATGTACCAAAGGTCGTTCGGAGTCCCGGATGTGATCATGGACATGACGAGGAGTCTCGAAATGGCCGAGACATAAAGATTGACATATTGGAAGGCTATGTTTGGACATCGGAATGGTTCCGGGTGAGTTCGGGCATTTACCGGAGTACCGGGGGGTTACCGGAACCCCCCGGGGAGTGTATGGGCCTTATTGGGCCTTAGTGGGAGAGAGGAGGAGGCGGCCAAGGTGGGGGCGCCCCCCAAGCCCAATCCGAATTGGGGTGGGGGGCCGGCCCCCCTTTCCTTCTCCCTCTCTCCTCCTTCCTTCTCCTCCTACTCCTACTAGGGAAGGGGGAATCCTACTCCCACCGGGAGTAGGACTCCCCCCTTGGGCGCGCCATGAGAGGGACGGCCCTCCCCTCCTCCACTCCTTTATATACGGGGGAGGGGGCACCCCATAGACACACAAGTTGATTGTTAAGCCGTGTGCGGTGCCCCCCTCCATAGATTTCCACCTCGGTCATATCGTTGTAGTGCTTAGGCGAATCCCTACGTCGGTAACTTCATCATCACCGTCATCACGCCG
The DNA here is from genome assembly GCF_018294505.1 of Triticum aestivum. Classification (NCBI taxonomy): domain Eukaryota; kingdom Viridiplantae; phylum Streptophyta; class Magnoliopsida; order Poales; family Poaceae; genus Triticum; species Triticum aestivum. Next base: position 98,388,865 of record NC_057808.1, read on the forward strand.
TCGTGCTGACGAAACTCTCCCTCGACCTCAGCTGGATCTAGAGTTCGTGGGACGTCACCGAACTGAACATGTGCAGATCGCGGAGGTGTCGTACTTTCGGTACTAGGATCGGTCGGATCGTGAAGACGTACGACTACATCAACCGCGTTGTTGTAACGCTTCCGCTTTCGGTCTACAAGGGTACGTGGACAACACTCCCCTCTCGTTGCTATGCATCACCTAGATGGATCTTGCGTGTGCGTAGGAATCTTTTTGAAATTACTGCATTCCCCAACAGTGGCATCCGAGCCAGGTCTATGCGTAGATGTTATATGCACGAGTAGAACACAAAGAGTTGTGGGCGATAATAGTCATACTTCTTACCAGCATGTCATACTTTGATTCGGCGGTATCGTTGGATGAAGCGGCCCAGACCGACATTACATGACCGCGTTCATGAGACTGGTTCTACCGCCGTGCTTCGCACACAGATGGCTACTGGGTGTCTGTTTCTCCAGCTTTAGTTGAATCGAGTGTGACTACACCCGGTCCTTGTTAAAGGTTAAAACATCACACTTGACGAAAAATCGTTGTGGTTTTGATGTTTAGGTAAGAACGGTTCTTGCTAAGCCCGTAGCAGCCACGGAAAATTTGCAACAACAAAGTAGAGGATGTCTAACTTCTTTTGCAGGTCTTGATGTGATGTGATATGGTCAAGACGTGATGATATATAAATTGTTGTATAAGATGATCATGTTTTGTAACAGTTATCGGCAACTCGCAGGAGCCATATGGTTGTCGCTTTATTGTATGAAATGCAATCGCCATGTAATTGCTTTACTTTATCACTAAGTGGTAGTGATAGTCGTAGAAGCAATAGTTGGCGAGACGACGATGATGCTTCGATGGAGATCAAGGTGTCAAGCTGGTGACGATGGTGATCATGAAGGTGCTTTGGAGATGGAGATCAAAGGCACAAGATGATGATGGCCATATCATATCACTTATATTGATTGCATGTGATGTTTATCCTTTATGCATCTTATTTTGCTTAGTTCGGCAGTAGCATTATAAGATGATCTCTCACTAAATTTCAAGGTACAAGTGTTCTCCCTGAGTATGCACCGTTGCGAAAGTTCGTCGTGCCGAGACACCATGTGATGATCGGGTGTGATAAGCTCTACGTTCACATACAACGGGTGCAAGCCAGTTTTGCACACGCAGAATACTCGGGTTAAACTTGACGAGCCTAGCATATGCAGATATGGCCTCGGAACACTGAGACCGAAAGGTCGAGCGTGAATCATATAGTAGATATGATCAACATAGTGACGTTCACCATTAAAAACTACTCCATCTCACGTGATGATCGGACATGGTTTCGTTGATTTCGATCACGTGATCACTTAGATGATTAGAGGGATGTCTATCTAAGTGGGAGTTCTTAAGTAATATGATTAATTGAACTTTAATTTATCATGAACTTAGTCCTGATAGTATTTGCATAACTATGTTGTAGATCAATAGCTCGCGATGTAGCTCCCCATTTATTTTTTGATATGTTCCTAGAGAAAAACTATGTTGAAAGATGATAGTAGCAATGATGCAGACTAGGTCCATGATCTGAGGATTATCCTCATTGCTGCGCAGAAGAATTATGTCCTTGATGCACCGCTAGGTGACGGACCTATTGCAGGAGCAGATGCAGACTTTATGAACGTTTGGCAAAGCTCGGTATGATGACTACTTGATAGTTTAGTGCACCATGCTTTATGGCTTAGAACCGGGACTTCAAAAATGTTTTGAACGCCACGGAACATATAAGATGTTCCAAGAGCTGAAATTTGTATTTTAGACTCATGCCCGAGTCGAGAGGTATGAGACCTCTGACAAGTATTTTGCCTACAAGATGGAGGAGAATAGCTCAACCAGTGAGCATGTGCTCAGAATGTCTGAGTACTACAATCGCTTGAATCAAGTGGGATTTGATCTTCCATATAAGACAGTGATTGACAGAGTTCTCTAGTCACTATCACCAAGTTACTGGAACTTCGTGATGAACTATAAAATGCAAGGGATGATGAAAACGATTCCCCGAGCTCTTCGCGATGCTGAAATCGGCAAAGGTAGAAATCAAGAAAAGCATCAAGTGTTGATGGTTGACAAGACCACTTGTTTCAAGTAAAAGGGCAAGGGAAAGAAAGGGAACTTCAAGAAGAATGGCAAGCAAGTTGCCACCCACATGAAGAAGCCCAAAGCTAGACCCAAGCCTGAAATTGACTGCTCATACTACAAAGGAAATGGTCACTGGAAGTGGAATTGCCCTAGATACTTGGCGGATAAGAAGGATGGCAAAGTGAACAAAGGTATATTTGATATACATGTTATTGATGTGTACTTTACTAGTGTTTATAGCAACCCCTCGGTTTTTTATACTGGTTCAGCTGCTAAGAGTAGTAAGCAAAATAAACAGAGACTAGTTAAGGGCGAGGTGATGATGTGAGTTGGAAGTGATTCCAAGTTTGATAAGATCACCATCGCACACTCCCTTTACCTTCAGGATTAGTGTTAAACCTAAAATAAATGTTATTTGGTGTTTGCGTTGAGCATGAATATGATTGGATCATGTTTATTGTAATAAGTTATTCATTTAAGTCAAAGAATAATTGTTGTTCTATTTACATGAATAAAATCTTCTATGGTCATACACTCAATATAAATGGTTTATTGAATCTCGATCGTAGTGATACACATATTCATAATAGTGAAGCCAAAAGATGCAAAGTTAATAATGATAGTGCAACTTATATGTGGCACTGCCGTTTAGGTCATATTGGTGTGAAGCGCATGAAGAAACTCCATGCTGATGGACTTTTGGAATCACTTGATTATGAATCACTTGATGCTTGCGAACCATGCCTCATGGGCAAGATGACTAAGACTCCGTTCTCCAGAACAATGGAGCGAGCAACTGACTTATTGGAAATAATACATACTGATGTATGCGGTCCGATGAGTGTTGAGGCTCGCGGCGGGTATCGTTCTTTTCTAACCTTCACAGATGATTTGAGCAGATATGGGTATATCTACTTGATGAAACATAAGTCTGAAACATTTGAAAAGTTCAAAGAATTTCATAGTGAAGTGGAAAATCATCGTAACAAGAAAATAGAGTTTCTACGATCTGATCGTGAAGGTGAATATTTGAGTTACGAGTTTGGTCTTCATTTGAAACAACGTGGAATAGTTTCGCAACTCACGCCACCTGGAACACCACAGCATAATGGTGTGTCCGAACATCGTAACCGTACTTTATTGGATATGGTGCGATTTATGACGTCTCTTACCAATTTACCACTACCGTTTCGGGGTTATGCATTAGAGACAGCTGCATTCACGTTAAATAGGGCATCATCAAAATCTGTTGAGAAGACACCATATGAACTGTGGTTTAGCAAGCTGTCGTTTCTTAGAATTTGGGGCTGTGATGTTTATGTGAAAAAGTTTCAACCTGTTAAGCTCGAACCCAAATCGGAGAAATGCGTCTTCATAGGATACCCAAAGAAAACTGCTGGGTACACCTTCTATCACAGATCCGAAGGCAAGATATTCGTTGCTAAGAATGGATCCTTTCTAGAGAAGAAGTTTCTCTCGAAAGGAGTGAGTGGGAGGAATGTAGAACTTGATGAGGTAATTGTACCTTCTCCCGAATTGGAAAGTAGTTCATCACAGAAATTAGTTCCAGTGATTCCTACACCAATTAAGTGAGGAAGCTAATGATGATGATCATGAAACTTCAGATCAAGTTACTACCGAACCTCGTAGGTCAACCAGAGTACGATCTGCACCAGAGTGGTACAGTAATCCTGTCCTGGAAAGTCATGTTACTAGACCATAACGAACCTGCGAACTATGAGGAAGTGACGATGAGCCCAGATCCCGCAAAATGGCTTGAGGCCATGAAATCTGAGATGGGATCCATGTATGAAGAACAAAGTGTGGACTTTGGTTGACTTGCCCGATGATCGGCAAACCATTGAAAATAAATGGATCTTCAAGAGGAAGACGAACGCTGATGGTAGTGTTACTATCTACAAAGCTCGACTTGTTACAAAAAGGTTTTCGACAAGTTGAAGATGTTGACTACAATGAGATTTTCTCACTCGTAGCGATGCTTAAAGTCTGTCCGAATCATGTTAGCAATTGCCACATTTTATGAAATTGGCAAATGGATGTCAAAACTGCATTCCTTAATGGATTTCTTAAAGAAAAGTTGTATATGATGCAACCATAAGGTTTTGTAAATCCTAAAGGTGCTAACAAAGTGTGCAAGCTTCAGCGATCCATCTATGGACTGGTGCAAGCATCTCGGAGTTGGAATATATGCTTTGATGAGTTGATCAAAGCATATAGTTTTATGCAGACTTGCGGTGAAGCCTGTATTTACAAGAAAGTGAGTGGGAGCACTACAACATTTCTGATAAGTATATGTGAATGACATATTGTTGATCGGAAATAATGTAGAATTTTTCTGGAAAGCATAAAGGAGTGTTTGAAAGGAGTTTTTCAAAGAGAGACCTCGGTGAAGCTGCTTACATATTGAGCATCAAGATCTATAGAGATAGATCAAGACGCTTGATAAGTATTTTCAATGAGTACATACCTTGACAAGATTTTGAAGTAGTTCAAAATGGAATAGTCAAAGAAGGAGTTCTTGCCTGTGTTGCAAGGTGTGAAGTTGTGTAAAGACTCAAAACCCGACCACGGCAGAAAATAGAAAGAGAATGAAAAGTCATTCCCTATGCCTCAGTCATAGGTTCTATAAAGTATGCTATGCTATGTACCAGACCTGTTGTGTACCTCACCATGAATTTGGCAAGAGGGTACAATAGTGATCCAGGAGAGGATCACTGAACAATGGTCAAAATTATCCTTAGTGGAATAAGGAAATGTTTCTCGGATATGGAGGTGACAAAGTGTTCGTCGTAAAGAGTTACATCGATGCAAGCTTTGACACCAATCTGGATGACTCTAAGTCTCGATCTAGATACATATTGAAAGTGGGAGCGATTAGCTAGAGTAGCTCCGTGCAGAGCATTGTAGACATAGAAAATTTGCAAAATACATATGGCTCTGAATGTGGCAGACCCGTTGACTAAACTTCTCTCACAAGCAAAACATGATAACTCCTTGGGTGTTAAACACATAGCAATGTGAACTAGATTATTGACTCTAGTAAACCCTTTGGGTATTAGTCACATGGAGATATGAACTAATCACATAAAGATGTGAACTATTGGTGTGAAATCACATGACGATGTGAACTAGATTATTGACTGTAGTGCGAGTGGGAGACTGAAGGAAATATGCCCTAGAGGCAATAATAAAGTTGTTATTTATATTTCCTTATATCATGATAAATGTTTATTATTCATGCTAGAATTGTATTAACCGGAAACTTAGTACATGTGTGAATACATAGACAAACAAAGTGTCTCTAGTATGCCTCTGCTTGACTAGCTCGTTAATCAAAGATGGTTAAGTTTCCTAGCCATAGAAATGTGTTGTCATTTGATGAATGGGATCACATCATTAGAGAATGATGTGATGGACAAGACCCATTCGTTAGCTTAGCATAATGATCGTTTAGTTTTATTGCTATTGCTTTCTTCATGACTTATACACGTTCCTCTAACTATGAGATGATGCAACTCCCGAATACCAGAGGAACACTTTGTGTGCTATCAAACATCACAACGTAACTAGGTGATTATAAATATGCTCTACAGGTGTCTCCGATGGTGTTTGTTGAGTTGGCATAGATCGAGATTAGGATTTGTCACTCTGATTGTCGGAGAGGTATCTCTGGGCCCTCTCGGTAATGCACATCACTATAAGCCTTGCAAGCAATGTGACTAATGAGTTAGTTGCGGGATGATGCATTACGGAATGAGTAAAGAGACTTGCCGGTAACGAGATTGAACTAGGTATTGAGATATCGACGATCGAATCTCGGGCAAGTAACATACCGATGACAAAGGGAACAACGTATGTCGTTATGCGGTTTGACCGATAAAGATCTTCATAGAATATGTAGGAACCAATATGAGTATCCAGGTTTCGCTATTGGTTATTGGCCAGAGATGAGTCTCGGTCATGTCTACATAGTTCTCGAACCCGTAGGGTCCGCACGCTTAACGTTCGATGACGATTGGTATTATGAGTTTATGTGTTTTGATGTACTGAAGGTTGTTCGGAGTCCCGGATGTGATCACGGACATGACGAGGAGTCTCGAAATGGTCGAGACATAAAGATTGATATATTGGAAGGCTATGTTTGGACATCGCAATGGTTCCGGGTGAGTTCGGGCATTTACCAGAGTATCGGGGGGTTACCGGCACCCCCCGGGGAGTGTATGGGCCTTATTGGGCCTTAGTGGGAGAGAGGAGGAGGCAGCCAAGGTGGGTGCGCACCCCCCAAGCCCAATCCGAATTGGGGTGGGGGCCCGGCCCCCCTTTCTTTCTCCCTCTCTCCTCCTTCCTTCTTCTCCTACTCCTACTAGGGAAGGGGGAATCCTACTCCCACCAGGAGTAGGACTCCCCCCTTGGGCGCGCCATGAGAGGGCCGGCCCTCCCCTCCTCCACTCCTTTATATACGGGGGATGGGGGCACCCCAGAGACACACAAGTTGATTGTTTAGCCGCGTGCGGTGCCCCCCTCCACAGATTTCCACCTCGGTCATACCGTTGTAGTGCTTAGGCGAAGCCCTGCGTCGGTAACTTGATCATCACCGTCATCACGCCGTCGTGCTGACGAAACTCTCCCTCGACCTCAGCTGGATCAAGAGTTCGTGGGATGTCACCGAGCTAAACGTGTGCAGATCGCGGAGGTGCCGTACTTTTGATACTAGGATCGGTCGGATCGTGAAGACGTACGACTACATCAACCGCGTTGTCATAACGCTTCCGCTTTCTGTCTACGAGGGTACATGGAAAACACTCTCCCCTCTCGTTGCTATGCATCACCTAGATGGATCTTGCGTGTGCGTAGGATTTTTTTTTGAAATTACTGCATTCCCCAACAGTGGCATCCGAGCCAGGTCTATGCGTAGATGTTATATGCACGAGTAGAACACAAAGAGTTGTGGGCGATAATAGTCATACCGCTTACCAGCATGTCATACTTTGATTCGGCGGTATTGTTGGATGAAGTGGCCCATACCGACATTACATGACCGCGTTCATGAGACTGGTTCTACCGCCGTGCTTCGCACACAGGTGGCTAGTGGGTGTCTGTTTCTCTAGCTTTAGTTGAATCGAGTGTGACTACGCCCGGTCCTTGGTGAAGGTTAAAACAACACACTTGATGAAAAATCGTTATGGTTTTGATGCGTAGGTAACAATGGTTCTTGCTAAGCCCGTAGCAGCCACGTAAAATTTGCAACAACAAATTAGAGGACGTCTAACTTGTTTTTGCAGGGCTTGATGTGATGTGATATGGTCAAGACGTGATGATATATAAATTGTTGTATGAGATGATCATGTTTTGTAACAGTTATCGGCAACTGGTAGGAGCCATATGGTTGTCACTTTATTGTATGAAATGCAATCGCCATGTAATTGCTTTACTTTATCACTAAGCGGTAGCGATAGTCGTAGAAGCAATAATTGGCGAGATGACGATGATGCTTCGATGGAGATCAAGGTGTCAAGCCGGTGACGATGGTGATCATGAAGGTGCTTTGGTGATGGAGATCAAAGGCACAAGATGATGATGGCCATATCGTATCACTTATATTGATTGCATGTGATGTTTATCCTTTATGCATCTTATTTTGCTTAGTTCGGCGGTAGCATGATAAGATGACCTCTCACTAAATTTCAAGGTACAAGTGTTCTCCCTAATGATCGGGTGTGATAAGCTCTACGTTCACATACAACGGGTGCAAGCCAGTTTTGCACATGCAGAATACTCAGGTTAAACTTGACAAGCCTAGCATATGCAGATATGGCCTTGGAACACTGAGACCGAAAGGTCGAGCGTGAAAATATGATCAACATAGTGACGTTCAGCATTGAAAACTACACCATCTCACGTGATGATCGGACATGGTTTAGTTGATTTGGATCACGTGATCACTTAGATGATTAGAGGGATGTCTATCTAAGTGGGAGTTCTTAAGTAATATGATTAACTGAACTTTAATTTATCATGAACTTAGTCCTGATAGTATTTGCATAACTATGTTGTAGATCAATAGCTCGCGATGTAGCTCCCCGTTTATTTTTTGATATGTTCCTAGAGAAAAACTATGTTGAAAGATGATAGTAGCAATGATGCAGACTAGGTCCATGATCTGAGGATTATCCTCATTGCTGCGCAGAAGAATTATGTCCTTGATGCACCGCTAGGTGACGGACCTATTGCAGGAGCAGATGCAGACTTTATGAACGTTTGGCAAAGCTCGGTATGATGACTACTTGATAGTTTAGTGCACCATGCTTTACGGCTTAGAACCGGGACTTCAAAAACGTTTTGAACACCACGGAACATATAAGATGTTCCAAGAGCTGAAATTTGTATTTTAGACTCATGCCCGAGTCGAGAGGTATGAGACCTCTGACAAGTATTTTGCCTACAAGATGGAGGAGAATAGCTCAACCAGTGAGCTTGTGCTCAGAATGTCTGAGTACTACAATCGCTTGAATCAAGTGAGATTTAATCTTCCATATAAGATAGTGATTGACAGAGTTCTCTAGTCACTTTCACCAAGTTACTGGAACTTCGTTATGAACTATAAAATGCAAGGGATGACGAAAACGATTCCCCGAGCTCTTCGCGATGCTGAAATCGGCGAAGGTAGAAATCAAGAAAAGCATCAAGTGTTGATGGTTGACAAGACCACTTGTTTCAAGTAAAAGGGCAAGGGAAAGAAAGGGAACTTCAAGAAGAATGGCAAGCAAGTTGCCACTCACATGAAGAAGCCCTAAGCTAGACCCAAGCCTTAAACTGAGTGCTTATACTGCAAAGGAAATGGTCACTGGAAGTGGAATTGGCCTAGATACTTGACGGATAAGAAGGATGGCAAAGTGAACAAAGGTATATTTGATATACATGTTATTGATGTGTACTTTACTAGTGTTTATAGCAACCCCTCGGTATTTGATACTGGTCAGCTGCTAAGAGTAGTAACTCGAAATGGGTGTTGCAAAATAGACAGAGATAGTTAAGGGCGAGGTGATGATGTGAGTTGGAAGTGATTCCAAGTTTGATAAGATCACCATCGCACACTCCCTTTACCTTTGGGATTAGTGTTAAACCTAAAATAAATGTTATTTGGTGTTTGCATTGAGCATGAATATGATTGGATCATGTTTATTGCAATACGGTTATGCATTTAAGTCAAAGAATAATTTTTGTTCTATTTACATGAATAAAACCTTCTATGGTCATACACTCAATATAAATGGTTTATTGAATCTCGATCGTAGTGATACACATATTCATAATAGTGAAGCCAAAAGATGCAAAGTTAATAATGATAGTGCAACTTATATATGGCACTGCCGTTTAGGTCATATTGGTGTAAAGTGCATGAAGAAACTCCATGCCGATGGACTTTTGAAATCACTTGATTATGAATCACTTGATGCTTGCAAACCATGCCTCATGAGAAAGATGACTAAGACTCCGTTCTCCGGAACAATGGAGCGAGCAACTGACTTATTGGAAATAATACATACTGATGTATGCGGTCCGATGAGTGTTGAGGCTCGCATCGGGTATCATTATTTTCTAACCTTCACAGATGATTTGAGCAGATATGGGTATATCTACTTGATGAAACATAAGTCTAAAACATTTGAAAAGTTCAAAGAATTTCAGAGTGAAGTGGAAAATCATCGTAACAAGAAAATAGAGTTTCTACGATTTGATCATGAAGGTGAATATTTGAGTTACAAGTTTGGTCTTCATTTGAAACAACGTGGAATAGTTTCGCAACTCACGCCACCTGGAACACCACAGCATAATGGTGTGTCCGAACATCATAACCGTACTTTATTGGATATGGTGCGATTTATGATGTCTCTTACCGATTTACCACTATCGTTTTGGGGTTATGCATTAGAGACAATTGCATTCACGTTAAATAGGGCATCATCAAAATCCGTCGAGACGACACCATATGAACTGTGGTTTAGCAAGCTGTCGTTTCTTAAAATTTGGGGCTGTGATGTTTATGTGAAAAAGTGTCAACCTGATAAGCTCGAACCCAAATTGGAGAATGTGTCTTCATAGGATACCCAAAGAAAAATGTTGGGTACACCTTCTATCACAAACCCAAAGGCAAGATATTCGTTGCTAAGAGTGGATCCTTTCTAGAGAAGAAGTTTCTCTCGAAAGAAGTGAGTGGGAGGAATGTAGAACTTGATGAGGTAATTGTACCTTCTCCCGAATTGGAATGTAGTTCATCACAGGAATCAGTTCTAGTGATTCCTACACAAATTAAGTGAGGAAGCTAATGATGATGATCATGAAACTTCAGATCAAGTTACTACCGAACCTCGTAGGTCAACCAAAGTACGATCCGCACCAGAGTGGTACGGTAATCCTGTCCTGGAAAGTCATGTTACTAGATCATGACGAACCTGCGAACTGTGAGGAAGCGACGATGAGCCCAGATTCCGCAAAATGGCTTGAGGCCATGAAATCTGAGATGGGATCCATGTATGAAGAACAAAGTGTGGACTTTGGTTGACTTGCCCGATGATCGGCAAGCCATTGAGAATAAATGGATCTTCAAGAGGAAGACGGACGCTGATGGTAGTGTTACTATCAACAAAGCTCGACTTGTTACAAAAAGGTTTTCGACAAGTTCAAGATGTTGACTACAATGATATTTTCTCACTCGTAGCGATGCTTAAAGTCTGTCCGAATCATGTTAGCAATTGCCACATTTTATGAAATTGGCAAAATGGATGTCAAAACTGCATTCCTTAATGGATTTCTTAAAGAAAAGTTGTATATGATGCAACCAAAAGGCTTTGTCAATCCTAAAGGTGCTAACAAAGTGTGCAAGCTCCAGCGATCCATCTATGGACTGGTGTAAGCATCTCGGAGTTGGAATATACGCTTCGATGAGTTGATCAATCCATATAGTTTTATCCAGACTTGCGGTGAAGCCTGTATTTACAAGAAAGTGAGTGGGAGCACTACAACATTTCTGACAAGTATATGTGAATGACATATTGTTGATCGGAAATAATGTAGAATTTTTCTGGAAAGCATAAAGGAGTGCTTGAAAGGATTTTTTGAAAGAAAGACCTCAGTGAAGCTGCTTACATATTGAGCATCAAGATCTATAGAGATAGATCAAGACGTTTGATAAGTATTTTCAATGAGTACATACCTTGACAAGATTTTGAAGTAGTTCAAAATGGAACAATCAAAGAAGGAGTTCTTGCCTGTGTTGCAAGGTGTGAATTTGAGTAAAGACTCAAAACCCGACCACGGCAGAAAATAGAAAGAGAATGAAAAGTCATTCCCTATGCCTCAGTCATAGGTTCTATAAAGTATGCTATGCTATGTACCATACCTATTGTGTACCTCACCATGAATTTGGAAAGAGGGTACAATAGTGATCCAGGAGTGGATCACTGAACAATGGTCAAAATTATCCTTAGTGGAATAAGGAAATGTTTCTCGGATATGGAGGTGACAAAGTGTTCGTCATAAAGAGTTACGTCGATGCAAGCTTCGACAACAATCTGGATGACTCTAAGTCCCGATCTAGATACATATTGAAAGTGGGAGCGATTAGCTAGAGTAGCTCCGTGCAGAGCATTGTAGACATAGAAAATTTGCAAAATACATACGACTCTGAATGTGGCAGACCCGTTGACTAAACTTCTCTCACAAGCAAAACATGATAACTCCTTGGGTGTTAATCACATAGCTATGTGAACTAGATTATTGACTCTAGTAAACCCTTTGGGTATTAGTCACATGGAGATATGAACTAATCACATAAAGATGTGAACTATTGGTGTGAAATCACATGCCGATGTGAACTAGATTATTGACTGTAGTGCAAGTGGGAGACTGAAGGAAATATGCCCTAGAGGCAATAATAAAGTTGTTATTTATATTTCCTTATATCAAGATAAATGTTTATTATTCATGCTAGAATTGTATTAGCCGGAAACTTAGTACATGTGTGAATACATAGACAAACAGAGTGTCCCTAGTATGCCTCTACTTGACTAGCTCGTTAATCAAAGATGGTTAAGTTTCCTAGCCATAGACATGTGTTGTCATTTGATGAACGAGATCACATCATTAGAGAATGGTGTGATGGACAAGACCCATCCGTTAGCTTAGCATAATGATCATTTAGTTTTATTGCTATTGCTTTCTTCATGACTTATACATGTTCCTCTAACTATGAGATTATGCAACTCCCGAATACCGGAGGAACACTTTGTGTGCTATCAAATGTCACAATGTAACTGGGTGATTATAAAGATGCTCTACAGGTGTCTCCGATGGTGTTTGTTGAGTTGGCATAGATCGAGATTAGGATTTGTCACTCTGATTGTCGGAGAGGTATCTCTGGGCCCTCTCGGTAATGCACATCACTATAAGCCTTGCAAGCAATGTGACTAATGCGTTAGTTGCGGGATGATGCATTACAGAATGAGTAAAGAGACTTGCCGGTAACAAGATTGAACTATGTATTGAGATACCGACGATCGAATCTCGGGCAAGTAACATACCGATGACAAAGGGAACAACGTATGTTGTTCTGCGGTTTGACCGATAAAGATCTTCATAGAATATGTAGGAACCAATATGAGCATCCAGGTTCCTCTATTGGTTATTGGCCAAAGACGAGTCTCGGTCATGTCTACATAGTTCTTGAACCTGTAGGGTCCACATGCTTAACGTTCGATGACGATCGGTATTATGAGTTTATGTGTTTTGATGTACCGAAGGTTGTTCGGAGTCCCGGATGTGATCACGGACATGACGAGGAGTCTCAAAATGGCCGATACATAAAGATCGATATATGGTAAGGCTATGTTTGGACATCGGAATGGTTCCGGGTGAGTTCGGGCATTTACCGGAGTACCGGGGGGTTACCGGAACCCTGCGGGGAGTGTATGGGCCTTAATGGGCCTTAGTGGGAGAGAGGAGGGGGCGGCCAAGGTGGGGGCACGCCCCCCCAAGCCCAATCCGAATTGGGGTGGGGGGCCGGCCCCCCTTTCCTTCTTCCTCTCTCCTCCTTCCTTCTTCTCCTACTCCTACTAGGGAAGGGGGAATCCTACCCCATCCGGAGTAGGACTCCCCCCTTGGGCACGCCATGAGAGGGCCGGCCCTCCCCTCCTCCACTCCTTTATATACGAGGGAGGGGGGCACCCCATAGACACACAAGTTGATTGTTTAGCCGTGTGCGGTGCGCCCCTCCACAGATTTCCACCTCGGTCATACCGTTGTAGTGCTTAGGAGAAGCCCTGCGTCGGTAACTTCATCATCACCGTCATCATGCCGTCGTGCTGACGAAACTCTCCCTCGACCTCAGCTGGATCTAGAGTTCGTGGGACGTCACCGAGCTGAACGTGTGCAGATCGCGGAGGTGCCATACTTTCGGTACTAGGATCAGTCGGATCATGAAGACGTACGACTACATCAACCATTTTGTCATAACGCTTCCGCTTTCGGTCTTCGAGGGTACATGGACTACACTCTCCCCTCTCATTTCTATGCATCACCTAGATGGATCTTGCGTGTGTGTAGGAATTTCTTTGAAATTAGTGCGTTCCCCAACATATATAGCCTCCACACGAAATCTAACCGTTACACACAATTTACCAAACTCGGTGGGACCGAATACTCAAACTCGGTCAGACTGATTTAGTTCAAAATGTGAACGTTAGGATTTTTGGTGGGATCGACATGTCAACTCGGTGGGGCCGATTTCATTAGGGTTAGGGCATAATGTAATCTCGGTGAGACCGATCACATGAACTCGGTGAGACCAATTTTTGTAATAGGCAATCAGAGAGTTTGTCAGGCAAACTCGATGGGACCAATCGCTCGTTTCGGTGAGACCGAAATGTTACGAAAAGGAAACAGAGAGTTTGCATTGCAAACTCGGTGGGACAGATCGCTCATTTCGGTTAGAACGAAATGTTACGAAGGGAAACAGAGAGTTTGCAATCCCATCTCGGTGAGACCGAGATCCCTATCGGTGAGATCGAACTGATTAGGGTTTCTGGCTATGGCTATGTCAAATGAACTCGGTGGTGCCGGATAAATCAAATCGGTGGGGCCGAGTTTGACTTTTGGTTTGGGACATATGTGGATATGAGAAAGTGGTTGAGGGCTTTTGCAGCATATCACTAAGCATTTTGAGCAAGCAAGCCATTAAGCAACACCTCATCCCCTTTTAATAGTATTGGCTTTTCCTATGGACTCAATGTGATCTTGGATCACTGAAATGAAAATGTAGAGTCTTGAGCTTGAGCCAATATGTGTCATTAGCATTTTGAGGGGTCCACATCTCTAGTCCATGCCATGTCAGTCATTGAACTTTCTGAAATGATCATCTTGAAAGAGTATTAGTTCCATGAGCTATATGTTGTTAGGAATTACCAAAACCACCGAGGGATTAGTTGCACTTTCAATTTCCCCCTTTTTGGTAATTGATGACAACATATAGATCAAAGATTCGACAAATGATAATAAGAATAAAATATATCATCGCTTTGAGAAGTATGTGATAAGCAAGAGCCCCCCCCTAAATTTGTGCATTATTTAAAACTTGCTTTTGAATGCAAATGCACAATCGATTAGGATCATGGGTTACTCTTCCATGTCACATACATCTTGGTGGTGCGCTCAAAATGATAGTAAATGAAATATGCACTCATCACCAAGACAAAGTGAATGATCATACATGAGAGATAGATAATATCATCATTCAAGCACAAGCATTAACATATGATATGATCAAACACATGACCATACAAGTATCTCTCACACACAACCATAAAGTAGCATCCAGGCAAGCAAACAAATGAGTATCAAGCAAGAGATAGCAAAAAGAAGCAAATCTCTCTCTCTCTCAGCCTATGATCTATACACTTTCTCCCCCTTTGGCAACAAGTTACCAAAAATCTTGAAAATGCATAGTGCTATGCGGCTCTCTAGGCTTGATCTTCCGGAGGTGGCGTGGAGAGGAATCCTCGAAAAAATGCACTGCTGAGGTTGTTGGAGCTGGTGGAGTTGCAACCGGAGGGGCTACTGAAGCTATGGCTGCAGGTGCTGATGTAGTAGCTCTTGCGTCTGTCACAGACACTGCTGCAAATCTCTGTGCCCTAGGCACTCTCTGAAAAACTTCAGTGGTAGCTTTCCCTTTCCTCTCTTCAGCTTCTTCCTGGAGCTGCTCAACAGCTGTTTGCATTTCTGTCACCTTCAAGTCTAGATCATAGAACTTTGTCTCAATGATCCTTTCAAGACTCTCTTGATTCTAAGTCAGGGTGGCCAATCCTTTCTCAATCCTCAAAGTGGCTTGAATAAGATATCCAAGTTGATCTTGTTTTGACTTGAGGAAAACTTGTGAAGCCTCTTCAACACTTGGCATCTTGGCTGCCTTCATCACAACTGCCTGAGGGACTAGTGCCCTCACTCAGATTTACCTGCTCCTCAGACTTGTTCTGGCTATCACTCTGATCTGACATTGTTTACATTGCAAACTGAAAGCTGACCCTGTGAATAGTTATAGATGAGACAGAGTGGATAAGCATCACAAAGTGCAGATATTTTGGAAAACAAATGAGTAAAAAACTTAGTTTTAGTTTTCCACAGAAAGCATTTCAGAGCTACCGATTTGTTAAACTCGGTGACACCGAAGCAACTTTGGAGTCTAAACTAGTGGAATCGGTCAGACCGAGACACAGTCCGGTGACTCCGAGATTGCTAGGGTTTCACTGAGAGTTGAACTCGGTCACACCGATTTGCAAGTTTCGGTCAGACCGAAAGTTACAAGTGCAATGGCCTAAGCCAAATTGGTGAGACCGATTTCCACAACTCGGTCGGTCCGAGATGAGTTCGGCGGAAACCTAACCCTAAATTTTCGAATCAAAACTAATCTACATGAAGTTTTTATTGGACAGATTGATCTCATACGTGGTAGGAATCATGGCATTGACTTTGTGCTAAGAATCGGAGGTAAGGATTGCACAAAGGTTCGAACTCATACCCTAACTCGGCGATGAGCTCGCTACGGCGGCAACGGCGGTGAAGATTCCCATTGACGGCGACGGAGACCAGCGGCGGGAGGTCACTGGCGACGAGGAGATGATCTGGAGACCCAAGTTGGCAGAGCAGGACACGCGCGGCCGAAAAGGTTTTGGAGAAATTTCCAAAATTTGACCCGTCGGTATATATATCCTGACCCTGTCGGTGTGACCGAGTGGAACAACTCAGTGGCGCCGAGATGCAGAATCGCAAGCGGTTACTACAACTCGGTGTGACTGAACGGTTCTAATCGGTTGCACCAAGATTGAAAACCTAGACCAACTCAGTGAACTTGGTATGACCGAAAAGGATGAATCGGTCAGACCGAAATGCACAGAGAGGAT
Organism: Triticum aestivum; assembly: GCF_018294505.1. Classification (NCBI taxonomy): domain Eukaryota; kingdom Viridiplantae; phylum Streptophyta; class Magnoliopsida; order Poales; family Poaceae; genus Triticum; species Triticum aestivum. The sequence continues at coordinate 98,405,490 of NC_057808.1, forward strand.
TTGGAAGTTTAAGTCTATGACGAATCGGTGACTCCGAGTGCTCCTCACCCAGAGGGTTCAAATCTGACTTGATCAAACTTTGTGATGTAGCATGAATAGAGTTTGAGACGAGAAAAGCATAGATAGCTAGAGGAAGTTCTTAGGCATTCTTGTCCATCCATTTGGCAAAAGAAGAAGAGCCAAACAATCAAAGCAACAAATGGATGTCCTCGAATGGGAAAAGTATGCAATCAACATGATCACAAAATAAGATAGCAAATGAAATATGTGGCAAGGCATGTACAAACACTCTAGCATCTATCAAGCAATTGGCGATGACTAGGTCATCTATATATGAGTATATTGACTTAGGAGTGAAATGAGAACATTTGATCATAGGTCATACTCATCGTTTAAGCATAAGTGGGGTTACCACTTTTACATAAAGCATTGTTGTGTTCACACCATTAGAGTTGCTTTAGCTCAATTCTTAGAGTAAAGCTCCCCCTAGATGTGATATCCCCCCTAAGAGGGATGAACTAACCTTGGGTTTTGTCGATGATGACTTCATGTAGATGTTGAAGATGTGGATGCTCAATGTTGATGTAGATCATTTGGAGCAATCCATTGATGTGAGTTGCACTTTCAATACCTACACGGGTTAGTACCACAAGGAACAAACAATGATATCCATAGACATAGAGTGAAGTTCACACAAGATGATGTCCATGAAAGCATTAGGTTACCTTGTCCCTTGTCTTACCAACAAGAGGGTTTGTGACTCCTTGAACTAGTGCAATATGTGGAAGTTGTTTGCACTTGTTCTTGCCAAAATGATATGAGTGAAGAATGTTGGTGGAGTCACCCTCAAGAACTCTCTAGTTCTTCTTCTTCGGGATCCACATCAACTTGATGGGAATCCTTGGAGTTGTAGTCGTACTTGATGAAGTAGAACTTGATGTAGTCTTGGGAACCCACTTGACCAAGGCCTTGGGAGCTTCTTCAAATGCATCAATATCCTCTTGAAGCTTGTCCTTGCCTTTTTGCTTGTGGTCTTGTGGTGGAAGATCATCTTGAGCTTGTGTTCCCTTGAAAGAAGTAGGATCATACTTCTCTTGTTGAGGAACAAACTTCGTCTTGGGGTATCGATCTTCTTCCCACTCAACTCCATTGGCATTGAACTTTCGTTCGAAACCAACACCTTCCGGTGCCTTCCTTGCTTGCGTACAATTTCCTCAAATTGCTTACTTCCAGCAAGGCTCTTGTAAACACCTTTCTCTATAATTCCCTTCAATAAGCTATTTTCTAGCTCAAGTGTAACTTGGCTAAGAGAATCATTAGTGGAATCAAGAGAACTACTAGAAGCAACAACATTGGATTTAACATGATTATTGTTACTACTAGAAGAAGAATCTTTCTTACCCTTGTTGCTAGATTTTACTTGTGGCATATAAGTAGACAAGATTAAACGCTTGGCGATGTAAGAACTTTTCTTACGAAGATCATCATTGATTGCTTTTAAGAACCCATGCTCTTGCTCTAGATTGAGCTTTTCAAAGCGTAGCTTCTCATGAGTCTTTAAAAGCTCTCAATGATCTTCCAAGGTTGTTTCATGAGCTAACTTAAGAGTGTTTAGTTCTTTAGTTAGACGCTCAATCTCCTTCTTATCATCGTCATTCGCTTTATATTGATTAGCATGATTAATAGCAAATTCATCATAGTTTTCATCACTAGATTTGTCAACAAGTAAATCGTCATCACCTAGCAAATCATCTTCATCACTATTGAAATCAACATACTCGGGGTGTGATACCTTTGGGCCTTTAACCATGAAGCATGTTCCAATTCCTTCATTTGGTGAGTCAAATATGTCATAGGAGTTGGTTGACACAAGTGCTAGACCAGCAACACCTTCATCTTGAGTATATTCCGAGTCGGAGTGATAACTTCTCTTGGAGTGATGGTCGGAGTCGGAGACGGATACCCATTCACCAACGTGAGCTTGATGTCTTCGTTTTGTGTAGCTCCTTGATGACTTGTCCTTCCTTTCCGAATCCTTGCTTCTACGAGAGGTTCTTCATTCATAACGATCATCTCTACTCCTTCTCTCTCTTGGAGGTGATTCTTCTCTTCTACTTATCCTTTTAGGTGAGTCTTCTCTTCTTTTGTAGGGAGCCGTACACTCATTGGAGTAGTGTCCGGGTCTTCCACAATTGTAGCAATTACGCTCACGACTAGAAGATCTTTTGTCATTGTAGGACCTTGACTTTGAACTTCTTTCTTTGCTTCTACTCTTGTAGAACTTGTTGAAGTTCTTCACCATTAGGCTCAATTCCTCATTGAAGGCTTGTTTCTCACTTGATGATGTAGGAGCATCACATGAGGCTTTGTAAGCACCACTAGACTTGTTGTGAAGCTCTTCTTTATCCTTGAGTGACATCTCATGAGCAACAATTCTACCAATGACTTCGGTTGGCTTGAGATCTTTGTAGTGGGCATCATTTGGATCAATGTGCACACGGTATCATATTTTCCATCCAAGGCTCTTAGGATCTTCTTGATGATGAATCTGTCGGTCATCTCTTCACTTCCTAAGCCGGCAATCTCATTTGTGATGAGAGCAAGCCTAGAGTACATTTCAGCGACACCTTCACCATCCTTCATTTTGAACTTGTCAAGCTGACTTTGAAGCACATCCAATTTGGATTCCTTGACGGAGTCGGTACCTTCATGCATATCAATCAAAGTATCCCAAATTTCCTTTGCATTCTCAAGACGGCTGATTTTGTTGAATTCTTCGGGGCACAATCCGTTGAAGAGGATATTGCAAGCTTGAGCATTGTATTGCAGCATCTTCAATTCTTCCATGGTAGCTTCACGATTCGGTTCTCTCCCATCAAAGAATTCACCTTGCAAGCCAATACACACAATAGCCCAAACGGCGGGGTTATGTCCAGAAATATGCATTTCCATCTTATGCTTCCAACTAGCAAAATTAGTTCCATCAAAGTAAGGACCTCTATAGTGGTAATTTCCCTCGCTAGACGCCATACTCTCCTAGGTTGTGAAACCAATGCTATGATCACCAAAGCTATGGAAATCAAGGAAAATGGAGACCAAAGCTCTGATACCACTCGTAGGATCGAAAGCATGTCTAGAGGGGGGGGGGGTGATTAGACTACTTGACCAAATAAAAATCTAGCCTTTTCCCAATTTTAAGTCTTGGCAGATTTTAGCAACTTATCACAAGTCAAGCAATCAACCTACACATGCAAATCTAAGAGTAGAGCAGTGGAATGTAAATCATTGCATATGAAGGTAAAGGGGAGGAGTTTGGAGGGAGCAAACGCAATGTAGACACGGAGATTTTTGGCGTGGTTCCGATAGGTGGTGCTATCGTACATCCACGTTGATGGAGACTTCAACCCACGAAGGGTGATGGTTGCGCGAGTCCATGGAGGGCTCCACCCACGAAGGGTCCACGAAGAAGCAACCTTGTCTATCCCACCATGGCCATCGCCCATGAAGGACTTGCCTCACTTGGGTAGATCTTCATGAAGTAGGCGATCTCCCTGCCCTTACAAACTCCTTGGTTCAACTCTACAATCTTGACGAAGGCTCCCAAGTGACACCTAACCAATCTAGGAGATACCACTCTCCAAAAGGTAATAGATGGTGTGTTGATGATGAACTCCTTGCTTTTGTGCTTCAAATGATAGTCTCCCCAACACTCAACTCTCTCTCATAGATTTGGATTTGGTGGAAAGATGATTTTAGTGGAAAGCCACTTGGGGAAGGCTAGAGATCAAGATTCTTGTGGTTGGATTGGAATATCTTGGTCTCAACACATGAGTAGGTGGTTCTCTCTTAGAAAATGAATGCTAGAAGTGTAGGCACGTTCTGATGGCTCTCTCCATGAATGGAGCATGGGCGGAGGGGTATATATAGCCTCCACACAAAATCTAACCGTTACACACAATTTACCAAAGTCGGTGGGACCGAATACTCAAACTCGGTTAGACCGATTTAGTTCAAAATGTGAACTTTAGGATTTTCGGTGGGACTGACATGTCAACTCGGTGGGACCGATTTCATTAGGGTTAGGGCATACGTAATCTCGGTGAGACCGATCACATGAACTCAGTGAGACCGATTTCTGTAATAGGCAAACAGAGAGTTGGTCAGGCAAAATCGGTGGGACTGATCGCTCATTCCGGTGAGACCGAAACGTTACGAAAAGGAAACAGAGAGTTTTCATTGCGAACTCGGTGGGACCGATCGCTCATTTTGGTTAGACCGAAACGTTATGAAGGGAAACAGAGAGTTTGCAATCCCATCTCGGTGAGACCGAGATCCCTATCGGTGAGACCGAACTGATTAGGGTTTCTGGCTATGGCTATGTCAAATGAACTCGATGGCGCCAAATAAATCAAATCGGTGGGGCCGAGTTTGACTTTTGGTTTGGGACATATGTGGATATGAGAAAGTGGTTGAGGGCTTTTGGAGCATATCACTAAGCATTTTGAGCAAGCAAGCCATTAAGCAACACCTCATCCCCTTTTAATAGTATTGGCTTTTCCTATGGACTCAATGTGATCTTGGATCACTGAAATGAAAATGTAGAGTCTTGAGCTTGAGCCAATATGTGTCCTTCGCATTTTGAGGGGTCCACATCTCTAGTCCATGCCATGCCAACCATTGAACTTTATGAAATGATCATCTTGAAAGAGTATTAGTTCAGTGAGCTATATGTTGTTAGGAATTACCAAAACCACCCAGGGATTAGTTGCACTTTCAGGCATCTTAGCCTAGTTCCCACGAGTACGCCTACATCGACATCATCAACTCCAAGGCGGCCACCTACAAGTGAGGGCGACACTTCCATCTCCGGAAGCCCCTCAAGGAGGATGATCGAGCATGAGAAATTCCCTTCAGCTACGAGGTGCCACATCATATGGGCCTCATATAAGACGAGGACAATACGGTCGAGCAAGGGCCATCCCCTTCGACTATGGCGGCGAGCACGAACCTCTTCAACAACATGAAGACAACACCCCAATGGGACTCATACTCTGAGTCAAGCTACGAGACCGCTCATGAGACTTTCTCTTTGGTCTCGGAGGAGAGTGTTGATTTGCCACTTCCTATGGCATTAATCTTTGGAGGCGTTATGGATGAGAAGGTTGAGCATGGGACTATCCCTTCAACCAAGGCGGCGATAGGAGTTGAGTGTCGGTGTCAAAACCGGCAGATCTCAGGTAGGGGGTCCCGAACTGTGCGTCTAAGGATCGAGGGTAACAGGAGGCAGGGGACACGATGTTTACCCAGGTTCGGGCCCTCTTAATGGAGGTAATACCCTACTTCCTGCTTGATTGACTTTGATGAGTATAGGGGTTACAAGAGTTGATCTACCTCGAGATTGTAATGGCTAAACCCTAGATGTCTAGCCTATATGATTATGATTGCCTCTACGGACTAACCCCTCCGGTTTATATAGACACCGAAGGGGGCTAGGGTTGTACAGAGTCAGTTTACAGAGAAAGGAATCTTCATATCCGCACGCCAAGCTTGCCTTCCACGCCAAGGAGGGTCGCATCCGGACATGGGGAAAAGCCTTCTATCTTGTATCTTCGCAGCCCATTAGTCCGACCCATGTTACATAGCCCGGACGCCCGAGGACCCGCTAATCCAGGACTCCCTCAGTAGCCCCTGAACCAGGCTTCAATGACGATGTGTCCGGCGTGCAGATTGTCTTCGGCATTGCAAGGCGGGTTCCTCCTCACTTCAAAGTAGTTGATCACTAGTACTATATCTGGCTCTTTACAATAGTCACAACCCTGAATCATAAGGGCAAAATTCTTAAGCAAAAATAAGTTCTGTCTTCTGACGATTTTACTGTGAGACGTTACGTCTGGCCACTTTATTATTTTGAACCATTTTTCGGTCTCCCATTTCGCGTTTCAAGACGCAGCCTCCGACGACATGTCTTGTCAAAGCAGAGATCGTGCCCCCTTGTTATGGGATTCTCATCAATACGGGTTTAGGAAACCCAACCGTGCCGTTTCGCACGACCCCTTGGGAATAGGTGAGCTTTAAGGCTCGTGGGGGACACATGATATTCACTGCCTTTATAAGGAGATAAGGTTCCCCCTTTTCACCCCACGCCTTCCTCTTCCTCAGCCCATCCGCCCTCAAGCTCCAGCGCCCAAGCTTCAATCCACTTTGTTCCCAAAAAGTACTCCAGCCATGTCTGGATCCGGAGCACAGGGCAAGTGGATGGCTTCCTCCATCATGGAGGGAAACATCAAGGAACTCTGGGATGCGGGGTACCTAGCCATAGAGATCGCCCACCGGCTTCCGGCCAAAAAACAGATCATCCCCGCACCAAAGCCCAATGAGATGGTAGTATTCATCCCCCATTTTCTTCGTGGACTGGGGTTTCCTCTTCATCCTTTCGTCCGCGGCCTCATGTTTTACTACAGGTTAGATTTCCATGATCTAGCCTCGAATTCCTTCCTCAACATTTCGGTGTTTATCGTCGTATGCGAGGCATTCCTCCGCATTCCCCCCACTTCAGTCTATGGCTCAAGGTATTCAATGTGAAGCCAAAAGTGGTGGATGGTCAGCACGCGGACTGCGACGCGCAATGGTGAGCAAGCTTCCCAACATCACCTGGCCCAAGGGCACCTTCGTGGAGACCGTGAAGGGATGGCAGCAGGAGTGGTTCTACGTCACGGAACCTCGTGACTCCACATGTGCCGCTCCTTCCAAATTCAAATCCGGGCCTCCAATGCGGTTGACGTCCTGGCTCAACAAGGGCCTGGACTGGGCGTCATCCGACGAGGGGACAATGCTGCAGAAGTGCATCAAGAGTATGGTAGACAAGAATACCAGTCTTGCCAGTGTAATCCAGGTAATGCTCTTTCGCCGGATTCTCCCTTGCCAAGACCGAACTCAGCACATGTGGGAGTTCGACCCGGCCGGTCCCCGGACCTTGCGGCGATTCTTCGGCACAGAGCACGAAGACATGTGGAGGCTGTTGTTCAAGAACCAAAAGACGTGGCCGGAAACGACCGAGGATCTCGGCCTCGACTGTACTCACGCATCATCTCCTGTAAGTTTTTATGATAACTTTATTATTTGCAAATCCAAGGCACTTACTAAGCTTTTCTATTCTTCGCACAAGGATGGACGAAGAAGGCGGAGCGGATTCACTGTCCAGCTCCGCTACCCGAAGACTCAACCATCCATCTGCTAACGAGGATGATGGTTCCGGCGCCCTATCAGGCGTTGGAAAAGAAGGCCAAGAAGAAGGGCAAGGAGGCCAAAAGTGGCCTCCGTCGTAAAGGCGCTTCGGATGTAGTGACCGAAGACACCGAGACTCACTCCTCCCCTGACGAAGATGAAGGGGAGGAGGAAGAGAGTAATTCTCGCCTTAAGGGGGGAAAGAAGAAAAGGGGGCTTCCGCAGATCTGGAGGCGGAAGTGTCCAAGAAAGGGAGAATCTCCCTCACGGATGACTCCGAATTGGACGCCGATTAATGGCGCCCCAGGCCGAAGCCCCTGGCCGAATCGTAAGTACCCCGAAGGCACTTCTACTAATATACCCTTCCGCCTTGTGATTGTAACATACTGAATTACGTGTTGTAGTCCGGCTCGCGTCCATCCCCAGCAATCCTCATCTTCAGGGGATTCGTTGGATCCGAACGTGATGGATAGCGGGTCGCCTCCGCCGGCCTCCTCTCCCAAAGCTACGGACAATGCCGAAGTGTTGTCCTGAAGGACCCTTCCAGGACAGGGAGAGGTGCAGGAGGCTGCCAAGACGGCACCAAAGGGTGATACCCCTGCAGCCGAGAACATGGGGGAACCGACCCCCATGGAGTCTGCAGACGGGGGCCATGTCCAGTTTTCCCCCAACCAAATGTCATTCCGGAGACCCACACGGCTCCGGAGTCAGATGAGCAGCCTCCTTTGAAAGAAGGGGGCGCCCACCCCACCGGCGACTTCTGTCAATGCAGAGGTGCCGGACATTCTGATGGGGGCGCTTCAGAGCGCCACCATTGTGGAAGAGCATCGTACCCTTATGGGTACGGTGATTGCAAATGTTCAGTCCGTGAAAAGCGGATTGAATGAAGCCTACACTAGCCTTCTGAGAGGCTTTGAGGTATGCGAAATAATGCTTTTTAGCTATGTATAAGAGGAATGCCTGTGTATAGATAGTAGCCCCTGAGACTCTGTTCGGTGTTCACAAAGAAAAGCCGAATAGAGGATCTAATAATTCGTCCAGGGTATTAACATACATATCTGTTTGAAAAACAGGCTGTGAAGCAGGCGTCAGCTTCCCATGCCGCCGAAGCATCCGAGCTGAGGCGGAAGTTAGAGGAAAAACAAGGTAGGTGACACCGAAAACATGTCTAAAATGAGATCAGCTCTAAATTGTTATCTTAATGAGCTTTTATAATAGTGCTCATAGCTGATGCGGCGGAGGTTGAGACCCTCAAGAACGCGCTGGCCGAGGCCAAGAAGGAGGCGGAGGAGGAGCGAGCCTCCTGCCTGAAACATGAATCGCGGGTGGAGGAAGTCCAGAAAGAGCTCAAGGATGCCATAGGCAAATGTAAGTCCTTAGAGCGCAAGATTTCAGAGCAAAATTCCGAACTTGCTAAGGCACTCCAAAGTGTGCAGGAAGCCCAGGCCGAAGCCCAAAGCGCTGTCTGGGAGATCCAAGAGGCAAAGCAGATTGCGGCGGGTAAGGCTTTTAACATGCAGAGCAAATTCATGAGAAAGAGGTATATCTTGCTAACCCGGATTTGGAGTTCTCCAGGAGCGTTTGCGGACCTGCCCCGGAGTATTGCTGATGCTGCGGAGTTCTTCCAAGCCGAAGAGGGGAGTTCAACGGAGAAGCTGTTCTGGTCGCAGTACCTTGCGGCAGAGCATCCCGTGCCCCTTAGCAATCAGCTGGAGCAGTTGACCGAACTGCATAGGGTAGCCGGATTGGCCATGAGGGATGTTATAATCCGTCTTTGGCCCGCTGAATCCATGCCCAGTAGCTACTTCGGTCTCGTGAAGCGGCTGGTCAGTGCCTGCCCTTTGCTTGATACCATGAAGCGGTCGGTCTACATCGAAGGTGCGCGGATGGCCTTCGCCCGTGTCAAGGTGCAGTGGGTGAAGATGGACGCCGTCAAGCTTGCAACTGAGGGACGGCCCGCAGGCAAAGAGTATCGCACGCCGGAGCGTTATGTCAATGATGTCCTGGAAGGATCCCGCATTGTAGAGGGCCAGTGTTCGAAGGACATCATTTTTGAATGAATATATCTATGTTGTTCAATCCTGTATTATGGAACAAGGCTTATGTATGATATGTTGCTTGTTTTACTTTAAAGTATCTCCTCCTGTGCGGCTGTTTACGACATCTGAGAGTCGGCCAGCCGTTGGCTTCAGCCCCCATGTAGGTAGTACGGGGGTGTTCGGGATAGCATTTAAACACACTTGACCCAACGTCTTGGTCCGTGAAGGAGGTGTTAGTGCGACGAACCAGGCAATCAGACTATGTGGCTTTATCGCTCTCACTTAGCCATAGGAGTTTTATAATGGAAGTGTGGGCGCAACCCCTAGTATTGTTCAATTATCCGAACTTGGGTGCTGTGAATGCCCGGCCGGGTGGAGGCCGGCCTATCGCATAATGTGGAAAAAATCGCAAGAGATTTATACTTAGTCACCGAATAGCTGACCAGCTCTCGCCGCATCATGACAGTCAGTTTTCGGCTTTCTCTACTGAGGTGTTTGTCCGGATGAACCGGAAACACAATCGCAGTAGTTCTCCCTTTACTACCTTAGCCGATCAAGCGGAACATAAGGTAGCAACCACAGGAGCTGGGCAACCCAACTATTGACCAAAGACATGATTCAGAGCCGATGCATATAATGCTATATTCAGGACGCCGAATTGCACTGTGAAAAGTGTTCAGACTTTGTTTTAGTATGTAAAAAAATGTATGTGGCTTAATAGAGCCACTGGCGATTTAAGTCGTACCGAGGTGTACATGACAATCGGACAAAAACAGGGAAATACAAATTAAGAGATAAGCCAACACCGCATAGGTTGGGCTAGAAACTGTTTCCATTATAGTCTGATTGATACGTCAAAACGTATTGGTACAAATAGTGCAGTAAGCAACAAGGATATTTTACATGCCGAGCACAAGGGAAAGCTGTGTATGTGTCCTGAGAACGGACGAGGTGATCTTTGAAGATCCTTTAGGTACTATGCCACGCGTCTACGCTGCTTTTCTCCTTAGCGTATCGTCCTTCGAGAGGATCATCGATCGGTGTTTTTATAATAGGCCTCGAAAAGAGGCCTTGGTACCGTCGAAAAGGTGATGTGGGTTGTAAGGAACCTGGAAAAATAAAAAGAAGAGAAAAAGAAATATGAGTTTCCTGATAGGGTCTAGCCATATTGTGGACCTTATTTTTATTATGCCTCCATCTTTTCCCATGGTATCTTTAGTGCGTAATTATGTACGCGTGGTACATATGCCACAATATTGTAGGGGCTGAGATGGAGGCCGAATTGCTAATCGAGCTCCTGACGAGCTGGACTGTCGTACTGTGGGGTAGTCCGGACTCATTTGATGGCATCCGGGGACTTGGCCGCCGATGTGATAGTTGGCTTGATGAGGCCACCCTGTACTTCCGCTGCCAGGACCGCAGTGTGCTCCTCAGTACGGAGGGAGCGTTCCATGTTTCCATTAACTGTTATAACACCGCGTGGTCCGGGCATCTTGAGTTTGAAATAGGCATAGTGCGGGACCGCATTGAAGCGAGCGAACGCGGTTCGTCCGAGCAGTGCATGGTAGCCACTACGGAAGGGGACGATGTCGAAGATCAAGTCTTCGCTGCGGAAGTTGTCCGGCGAACCGAAGATGACCTCCAATGTGATTGAGCCTGTGCAACGGGCCTCTACACCAGGTATTACTCCTTTAAAGGTAGTTTTAGTGGGCTTGATTCTTGACGGATCAATACCCATCTTGCGGACCGTGTCCTGATAGAGCAGGTTAAGGCTACTGCCACCGTCCATGAGGACTCGTGTAAGGTGGAATCCATCGATGATTGGGTCGAGGACTAATGTGGCCGAACCTCCGTGACAGATACTGGTCGGATGGTCCCTGCGATCGAAGGTGATCGGATAGGCCGCCCATGGGTTGAATTTTTGGGCGACTGGCTCTATCGCATAGATGTCCCTTAGCGCGCGCTTGCGCTCCCTCTTGGGGATATGGGTGACGTATATCATATTCACCGTTTTGACTTCGGGGGGAAATTTCTTTTGTCCCCCTGTTTTCGGTGCGCGAGGTTCCTCATCATCATCCTCACTGGGCGACCCTTTCTCCTTATGTTCGGCATTTAACTTGCCAGCTTGTTTGAAGACCCAACAACTTCTGTTGGTGTGGTTGGCAGGCTTGTCAGGAGTGCCGTGGATCTGGCAAGGTCAATCAAGTTTTCGGTCTAGGCTTGATGAACCGTCTTTGTTTCGTTTGAATGGCTTCTTCTGTTGACCTGATTTGGAGCCACTGAATCCGGCGTTGACCGCCGTATCCTCTGTATTATCATTGTTGCTTCGACGCTTATGTTTGTTGCGTCGGGGCCTTCCGTTCTGGTTTCTAGCTTCGGAAGTGCCTGGGTCGCTGGTACTGTTGCTGCTGTGGGCTAGCCAGCTATCTTCACCCGCGCAAAAGCGGGTCATTAGTGCTGTAAGGGCTACCATGGACTTCGGCTTTTCTTGGCCGAGGTGTCGGGCGAGCCATTCATCGCAGATGCTGTGTTTAAAGGCCGCTAGGGCTTCTGCATCCGGACAGTCAACAATCTGGTTCTTTTTAATTAGGAACCGGGTCCAGAATTTCCTGGCCAACTCTCCGGGTTGTTGGACTATATGACTGAGGTCATCGGCATCCGGAGGCCGGATATATGTGCCTTGGAAGTTGTCTCTAAAGGCATCTTCCAAGTCTTCCCAGCTTCCAACAGAGTTTTCTGGGAGGCTATTTAACCAGTGCCGAGCTGGCCCCTTAAGTTTTAGGGGAAGGTATTTGATGGCGTGTAGATCATCACCGCGAGCCATGTGAATGTGGAGAAGAAAAATCTTCAATCCATACCGCGGGATCTGTTGTGCCGTCGTATGATTCAATGTTCACGGGTTTAAACCCTTCTGGGAACTGGTGCTCCATTACCTCATCGGTGAAGCATAGGGGGTGTGCGGCGCCTCTATATCAGGCCATGTCACGACACAGTTCGGATGAAGTCCGTGTGCGGTTTTCGGCTCGGGCGTGGTTATGCTTGTCGCGCCAGGCTTGATAGCCGTCTTCTCGTGCCGGGGCATGCCCCCATGATCCGTAGATTGATCTGGTCTGACCTGTTCTATTTTCCAGGTCCTGTCGTAGGTCATATGTGTATCCCCGAGCTGTTGTTTCTCTGCTTTTATGGCGAGGTGGTGCAGGCTGGTGTTCGGCTTGAGTTGCCGTTCTGTCCCGGCCATGTGGTGGTCAGTCGGGCCCGTCAGCCGCCTTACGCGCGGGTGGTATAGGCTCCAGTGCCTCGTCGTCGAATTGGGGTAGCAGCTTACGCTTCGGGTAACTCTTCGTTGGGCATTCGAGGCCGTATTCTTCGGCTGCCAGGACATTAGTCCATCTGTCGTTGAGCAGATCTTGGTCAGCTTGAAGCTTCTGCTATTTATTTTTAGGCTTCTTGCCGTGGCTATTAGCCGGCGCTTAAAGCGCTCTTGTTCGAGGGGTTCCTCTAGCACGATAAAATCCTCGTTGCCGAGGCTCACGTCCTCCTTGAAGAGTGGTAGATAGTTGCTATCCTCCGAGTCTTCGTTCCCTGCTTGCTCGTCAGGGTCGACTTGCCCATCCTCCTGATCATCCTGTTCGGATGTTGGTTCGATGGGGTCTTATTGGTCTTCGATGTTCTCCGGAGTATCATTGTTTCCGATGCTGGTATTGCCGTCTTTTTCGCGATGCAATTTAGAGCGGCGCCGCTGACGTCGATATTTCGGTGGTATCTCAGGAGGTTTATCCCCGACTGGGTCCTTCTCCTCATCATCGTCGCCTTCTTCAGGTGTGTCCACCATGTACACGTCGTATGAGGAAGTGGCCGTCCAGCGTCTGGTGAACGGCGGATTTCGGGCCTGCTCCTCTCCGACATCGTCGTCCATACCGTCGATGTCTTCGGAGACGTAGTCAAGCATGTCGGTTAGATCCTCGACAGTGGCTATAAAGTGGGTGGTGGGTGGGAGGTAAAATTCCCTATTTTCAGCCCCTAGTCCGGGCTGAGCGCAATTCGGAAGCGGATCCTCTGCGATGGCGAGGGATCGCATTAAGTCCAGAGCCTCATTTAAGAGCGAGGTTTGGACGGGGACCAAAGTTCCCTGGCCGAGCTCGCATGACACGGATTTCGAGGGTTCAACGCTAGTGTCCAGAGAAGAGCCCGGCTTTGTGATGACTGCTGGTGGCGCTATCCTCTCTGGTTCTCCAGTGTTGAGCTCTATAGCCGCAGAGAGTCCAGCGGGCTCTAGACTCCCGTCTTCGGACCTGGTGACGCGCTCCACATCTAAGGCCGGAGCGGTGGTTGAAGCCGCGAACCCTTGGAAGATCAAGTCTCCTCGGATATCAGTGACATAGTTCAGATTTCCAAAACTGATCTGGTGACCAGGGGCGTAGTTGTCGATCTGCTCCAGGTGGCCAACCGAGTTGGCGCGCAGTGCGAAGCCACCGAATACGAAGATCTGGCCAGGGAGAAAAATCTCCTTCCCGCCAATATTGTTGTAGATGATCGATGGAGCCATCGAGCCTTTCGACGACGACACAGTGGAACTCTCAATGAAAGCACCAATGTCGGTGTCAAAACCGGCAGATCTTGGGTAGGGGGTCCCGAACTATGCGTCTAAGGATCGAGGGTAACAGGAGGCAGGGGACACGATGTTTACCCAGGTTCGGGCCCTCTTAATGGAGGTAATACCCTACTTCCTGCTTGATTGACTTTGATGAGTATAGGGGTTACAAGAGTTGATCTACCTCGAGATCGTAATGGCTAAACCCTAGATGTCTAGCATGTATGATTATGATTGCCTCTACGGACTAACCCCTCTGGTTTATATAGACATGGAGGGGGCTAGGGTTGTACAGAGTCGGTTTACAGACAAAGGAATCTTCATATCCGCACGCCAAGCTTGCCTTCCATGCCAAGGAGAGTCCCATCCGGACACGGGGAAAAGCCTTCTGTCTTGTATCTTCGCAGCCCATTAGTCCGACCCATGTTACATAGCCCGGACGCCCGAGGACCCCCTAATCCAGGACTCCCTCATTGAGCATGGAGACATATGCCACCATATTGAGAGTGAGAGTGACTTCACCACTAGCCCCATATATGACGAGTTGCCCCAATTCCCATTTGAGAGAGCCACCACCACCATTTGAGTGATTTGAGTGACTCCATCATATATGACATTGAGTGCACCTACCTTAACGGAGTGAGTGAGCCACCACCACATAGAGAGAGTGAGGCCATTTCGATTTCTAACAACTTAACCTCTACCTCTATTGTGTCTTCTCATTTGGTGCTAGGTCCCATATATGACGACGCACCGATCCTCGACGACTTCCTCCTTCCTTTGGACAAGATGATGGCCATGGTGGACTATGATGCACCCCCACATGGTTCCATCATGATGATAACATTGACCACAATTTGGTCTTTGACACCTCACCTACACCACATGAGTAGAATGACAAAGGTAACATAGGTGATGGTACTTCACTTGTCCCACTAGTGGACTATCTTTCAAATGATTGCTTGCATGATGTTGATTACCTTATGAATTCATCGCATACTACATCCTCTACTTGTTTCCATATGCCACCCATTTATGATGAATATGATGTTGAGCATGTCGAATTACCTAGTTGTGATGCTATGCTCCATAGGATATCATGTGAAAATTCTCACTACAAAAAGGACACATCCGTGACATTTTGGGCCGAACGAATTTTTTCTGTCATGCTTATGACACTTCTATGACGATAATTGTGTTGGGGAACGTAGCAGAAATTCAAAATTTTCTACGCATCACCAAGATAAATCTATGGAGTTTACTAGCAACGAGAGGGAAAGAGTGCATCTACATACCCTTGTAGATCGCGAGCGGAAGCGTTCAAGAGAACGGGGTTGATGGAGTCGTACTCGTCGTGATCCAAATGACCGATGATCCTAGCGCCGAACGGACGGCACCTCTGCGTTCAACACACGTACGGAGCAGTGACGTCTCCTCCTTCT
Source organism: Triticum aestivum (assembly GCF_018294505.1). Classification (NCBI taxonomy): domain Eukaryota; kingdom Viridiplantae; phylum Streptophyta; class Magnoliopsida; order Poales; family Poaceae; genus Triticum; species Triticum aestivum. The sequence goes on from NC_057808.1 coordinate 98,420,786, forward strand.
TGATCCAGCAAGGGGGGAGGAGAGGTTGATGGAGATCCAGCAGCACGACGGCGTGGTGGTGGAAGTAGCGGGATTCCAACAGGGCTTCGCCAAGCGCTGCAGAGGAGGAAGATGTGTCACGGGAGGGAGAGGGAGGCGCCAGGGCTTAGGGTTTGCTGCCCTCCCTTCCCCCCACTATATATAGGGCCAAGGGAGAGGGGGGGGGGGCGCAGCCTTGGCCCTTCCTCCAAGGAAGGGTGCGGCCAGGGAGGAGTCCATCCTCCCCAAGGCACCTAGGAGGTGCCTTCCCCTTTAGGACTCTCCCTTTACCTTATCTCTTGGCGCATGGGCCTCTTGGGGCTGGTTCCCTTGGCCCATATAGGCCAAGGCGCACACCCCACAGCCCATGTGGCCCCCCGGGGCATGTGGACCCCTTGGTGGACCCCCGGACCCCTTTCGGCACTCCCGGTACAATACCGATAATGCGCGAAACCTTTCCGGCGACCAAAACAAGACTTCCCATATATAAATCTTTACCTCCGGACCATTCCGGAACTCCTCGTGACGTCCGGGATCTCATCTGGGACTCCAAACAACTTTCAGGTTACCGCATACTAATATCTCTACAACCCTAGCGTCACCGAACCTTAAGTGTGTAGACCCTACGGGTTCGGGAGACACGCAGACATGACCGAGACGACTCTCCGGTCAATAACCAACAGCGGGATATGGATACCCATGTTGGCTCCCACATGCTCCTCGATGATCTCATCGGATGAACCACGATGTCGAGGATTCAATCAATCCCGTATACAATTCCCTTTGTCAACCGGTATAGTACTTGCCCGAGATTCGATCGTCGGTATCCCGATACCTTGTTCAATCTCGTTACCGGCAAGTCTCTTTACTCGTTCCGTAACACATCATCCCGTGATCAACTCCTTGGTCACATTGTGCACATTATGATGATGTCCTACCGAGTGGGCCCAGAGATACCTCTCCGTTTACACGGAGTGACAAATCCCAGTCTCGATTCGTGCCAACCCAACAGACACTTTCGGAGATACCTGTAGTGCACCTTTATAGCCACCCAGTTACGTTGTGACGTTTGGTACACCCAAAGCATTCCTACGGTATCCGGGAGTTGCACAATCTCATGGTCTAAGGAAATGATACTTGACATTAGAAAAGCTCTTAGCAAACGAACTACACGATCTTGTGCTGGGCTTAGGATTGGGTCTTGTCCATCACTTCATTCTCCTAATGATGTGATCCCGTTATCAACGACATCCAATGTCCATGGTCAGGAAACCGTAACCATCTATTGATCAACGAGCTAGTCAACTAGAGGCTTACTAGGGACATGGTGTTGTCTATGTATCCACACATGTATCTGAGTTTCCTATCAATACAATTCTAGCATGGATAATAAACGATTATCATGAACAAGGAAATATAATAATAACCAATTTATTATTGCCTCTAGGGCATATTTCCAACAGTCTCCCACTTGCACTAGAGTCAATAATCTAGTTCACATCACCATGTGATTAACACTCACAGGTCACATCACCATGTGACCAACATCCAAAGAGTTTACTAGAGTCAACAATCTAGTTCACATCACTATGTGATTAACACTCAATGAGTTCTGGTTTGATCATGTTATGCTTGTGAGAGAGGTTTTTAGTCAACGGGTCTGAACCTTTCAGATCCGTGTGTGCTTTACGAATATCTATGTCATCTTGTGGATGCTACCACGCGCTACTTGGAGCCATTTCAAATAACTGCTCTACTATACGAATCCGGTCTACTACTCAGAGTCATCCGGATTAGTGTCAAAGTTCGCATCGACGTAACCCTTTACGACAAACTCCTTTTCACCTCCATAATCGAGAAAATTCCTTAGTCCACTAGATACTAAGGATAAGTTCGACCGCTGTCATGTGATCCATTCCCGGATCACTATTGTACCCCTTGACCAACTCATGGCAAGGCACACTTCATGTGCGGTACACAGCATAGCATACTGTAGAGCCTATGTCTAAGCATAGGGGACGACCTTCGTCCTTTCTCTCTCTTCTGCTGTGGTCAGGTCTTGAGTCTTACTCAATACTCACACCTTGTAACACAGCCAAGAACTCCTTCTTTGCTGATCTATTTTGAACTCTTTCAAAATCATGTCAAGGTGTGCGTTCTTTGAAAGTATCATCAGGCGTCTTGATCTATCTCTATAGATCTTGATTCCCAATATGTAAGCAGCTTTATCCAGGTCTTCCTTTGAAAAACTCCTTTCAAACAACCCTTTATGCTTTACAGAAATTTTACATCATTTCGGATCAACAATATGTCATTCACATATACTTATCAGAAATGTTGTAGCGCTCCCACTCACTTTATTGTAAATACAAGTTTCTAACAAACTTTGTATAAACCCAAAAACTTTGATCACTCCATCAAAGCGTATATTCTGACTCCGAGATGCTTGCTCTAGTCCATGGAAGGATCGCTGGAGCTAGCATACCTTTTAGCATCCTTAGGATCGACAAAACCTTTCTGATTGTATCACATACAACCTTTCCTTACGAAAACTGGTAAGGAAACTTGTTTTTGACATCCATCTGCCAGATTTCATAAATGCAGCTAATGCTAACATGATTCCGACGGACTTAAGCATCGCTACGGATGAGAAAATCTCATCGTAGTCAACTCCTTGAACTTGTGAAAATACTCTTTGCCACAAGTCGAGCTTCATAGATGGTAACATTACCATCCACGTCCGTCTTCTTCTTAAAGATCCATTTATCTCAATGGCTTGCCGATCATCGGGCAAGCTCACCAAAGTCCATGCTTTGTTCTGATACATGGATCCTATCTCGGATTTCATGGCTTCTAACCATTTGTCGGAATATGGGCCCACCATCGCTTCTCCATAGCTCGTAGGTTCAGTATTGTCTAACAACATGATATCTAAGACAGGATTACCGTACCACTCAGGAGTAGTACATGTCCTTGTCGACCTACGAGGTTTGGTAGTGACTTGATCCGAAGTTTCATGATCACTATCATAAGCTTCCACTTCAATTGGTGTAGGTGCCACAGGAACAACTTCCTGTGCCCTGCTACACACTAGTTGAAGTGACGGTTCAATAACCTTATCAAGTCTCCACCATCTTCCCACTCAATTCTTTCGAGAGAAACTTTTCCTCGAGAAAGGACTCGTTTCTAGAAGCAATTACTTTTGCTTCCAGATCTGAAATAGGAGGTATACCCAACTGTTTTGGGTATTCTATGAAGACGCATTTATATGCTTTGGGTTCAAGCTTATTAGCCTAAAACTTTTTCACATAAGCATCGCAGCCCCAAACTTTTAAGAAACGACAACTTAGGTTTCTCTAAACGGTGTCGTCTCAAAGGAATTGCGTGGTGCCCTATTTAAAGTGAATGCGGTTGTCTCTAATGCCTAACCCATAACCGATAGTTGTGTTAAGAGACATCATGGTATGCACCATATCCAATAGGGTGCAGTTTTGATGTTCGGACACACCATCACACTATGGTGCTCCAAGCGGTATTAGTCGTGAAACAATTTCCACAATTTCTTAATTGGGTGCCAAACTCGTAACTCAGATACTCATCTCTATGATCATATCACAGACATTTTATCCTCTTGTCACGACGATCTTCAACTTCACTCTGAAATTACTTGAACCTTTCAATAATTGAGACTTGTGTTTCATCAAGTAAATACACTCAGCATCTACTCAAATCATCTGTGAAGTAAAAACATAACGATATCCACTGCATGCCTCAGCACTCATTGGACTGCACACATCAAATGTATTACTTCCAACAAGTTGCTCTCTTATTCCATCTTACTGAAAAACGAGGCCTTTCAGTCATCTTGCCCATGTGGTGTGATTTGCATGTCTCAAGTGATTCAAAATCAAGTGAGTCCAAACGATCCATCTGCATGGAGTTTCTTCATGCATATATACCAATAGACATGGTTCACATGTCTCAATCTTTTCAAAAACGAGTGAGTCCAAAGATCCATCTACATGGAGCTTCTTCATGCGTTCTATACCAATATGACTCAAATGGCAGTGCCACAAGTATGTGGTACTATCATTACTATTTTATATCTTTTGGCACGAACATGTGTATCACTGCGATCGAGATTCATTTTAGGTGCAAGACCATTGAAGGTATTATTCAAATAAACAGAGTAACCATTATTCTCCTTAAATGAATAACCGTATTGCGATAAACATAATCTAATCATGATTATGCTCAACGCAAACACCAATCTCGATGGTAGAGGGAGCATGTGATGCTTGATCACATCAACCTTGGAAACACTTCCAACACATATCGTCATCTCACCTTTAGCTAGTCTCCGTTTATTCCGCAGCTTTTATTTCGAGTTACTAACACTTAGCAACTGAACCGGTATCTAATACCCTGGTGCTGCTAGGAGTACTAGTAAAGTACACATTCATATAATGTATATCCAATATACTTCTGTCGACCTTGCCTGCCTTCTCATCTACCAAGTATCTAGGGTAGCTCTGCCTCAGTGACTGTTCCCCTCATTACAGAAGCACTTAGTCTCGGGTTTGGGTTCAACCTTGGGATTCTTCACTAGAGCAGCAAATGATTTGCTGTTTCATGAAGTATCCCTTTTGCCCTTGCCCTTCTAGAAACTAGTGGTTTTACTAACCATCAACAATTGATGCTCCTTCTTGATTTCTACTTTTGCGGTGTCAAACATCGCGAGTTGCTCAAGGATCATCATATCTAACCCTGATATGTTATAGTTCATCACGAAGCTCTAATAGCTTGGTGGCAGTGACTATGGAGAACCTTCACTATCTCATCTGGAAGATTAACTCCCACTCGATTCAAGCGATTGTGGTACTCAGACAATATGAGCACATGCTCAACGATTGAGCTTTTCTCCCTTAGTTTGCAGGCTTAAGAAACTTGTCAGAGGTCTCATACCTCTTGACGTGGGCACTAGTCTGAAATCCCAATTTCAGTCTTTGGAACATCTCATATGTTCTGCGACGTTTCAAAACCGTCTTTGGTGCCACAATTCTAAACCATTAGCAATACGCACTGAACTATCACGTAGTCATCAAAACGTGTATGTCAGATGTTTCGTAACATCTACAGACGATGCTCGAGGTTCAGCACACCGAGTGGTGCATTAAGGACATAAGCCTTCTGTGCAGCAATGAGGACAATCCTCAGTTCACGGACCCAGTCCGCATAATTGCTACTATCAACTTTCAACTAAATTTTCTCTAGGAACATATCTTAAACAGTAGAACTAAAGCGTAAGCTATGACATAATTTGCAAAGACCTTTTGACTATGTTCATGATAATGAAGTTCATCTGATTAATGAACTCCCACTCAGATAGACATCCCTCTAGTCATCTAAGTGATACATGATCCGAGTCAAACTAGGCCGTGTCCGATCATCACGTGAGACGGACTAGTCATCATCGGTGAACATCTCCATGTTGATCGCATCTACTATACGATTCATGTTCGACCTTTCGATCTCTTGTGTTCCGAGGCCATGTCTGTACATGCTAGGCTCGTCAAGTCAACCTAAGTGTTGCGCATGTGTTCCGAGGCCATGTCTGTACATGCTAGGCTCGTCAACACCCGTTGTATTCGAACGTTAGAATCTATCACACCCGATCATCACGTGGTGCTTCGAAACAACGAACCTTCGCAACGGTGCACAGTTAGGGGGAACACGTCTCTTGAAATTTTAGTGAGGGATCATCTTATTTATGCTACCGTCGTTCTAAGCAAATAAGATGTAAACATGATAAACATCACATGCAAATCATAAAGTGACGTGATATGGCCAATATCATCTTGCGCCTTTTGATCTCCATCTTCGAGGCGCGACATGATCACCTTTGTCACCGGCATGACACCATGATCTCCATCATCATGATCTCCATCATCGTGTCTTCATGAAGTTGTCTCGCCAACTATTAATTCTACTACTATGGCTAACGGTTAGCAATAAAGTAAAGTAATTACATGGCGTTATTCATTGACACGCAGGTCATACAATAAATTAAGACAACTCCTATGGCTCCTGCCGGTTGTCATACTCATCGACATGCAAGTCGTGATTCCTATTACAAGAACATGATCAATCTCATACATCACATATATCATTCATCACATCCTTTTGGCCATATCACATCACATAGCATACCCTGCAAAAACAAGTTAGACGTCCTCTAATTGTTGTTGCATGTTTTACGTGGCTGCTATGGGATTCTAGCAAGAACGTTTCTTACCTATGCAAAAGCCACAACGTGATATGCCAATTTCTATTTACCCTTCATAAGGACCCTTTTCATCGAATCCGATCCGACTAAAGTGGGAGAGACAGACACCCGCTAGCCACCTTATGCAACTAGTGCATGTCAGTCGGTGGAACCTGTCTCACGTAAGAGTACGTGTAAGGTCGGTCCGGTCCGCTTCATCCCACGATGCCGCCGAATCAAGATAAGACTAGTAATGGCAAGTAAATTGACAAAATCGACGCCCACAACTACTTTGTGTTCTACTCGTGCATAGAAACTACGCATAGACCTAACTCATGATGCCTGTTGGGGAACGTAGCAGAAATTCAAAATTTTCTACGCATCACCAAGATCAATCTATGGAGTTTACTAGCAACGGGAGGGAAGGAGTGCATATACATACCCTTGTAGATCGCGAGCGGAAGCGTTCAAGAGAACGGGGTTGATGGAGTCGTACTCGTCGTGATCCAAATCACCGATGATCCTAGCGCCGAACGGACGGCACCTCCGCGTTCAACACACGTACGGAGTAGCGAAGTCTCCTCCTTCTTGATCCAGCAAGGGGGGAGGAGAGGTTGATGGAGATCCAGCAGCACGACGGCGTGGTGGTGGAAGTAGAGGGATTCCAACAGGGCTTCGCCAAGCGCTGCGGAGGAGGGAGATGTGTCACGGGAGGGAGAGGGAGGCGCCAGGGCTTAGGGTTTGCTGC
>NC_057808.1:98427973-98442683 GCF_018294505.1 Triticum aestivum
GGGGGGGGGGGCGCAGCCTTGGCCCTTCCTCCAAGGAAGGGTGCGGCCAGGGAGGAGTCCATCCTCCCCAAGGCACCTAGGAGGTGCCTTCCCCCTTTAGGACTCTCCCTTTACCTTATCTCTTGGCGCATGGGCCTCTTGGGGCTGGTTCCCTTGGCCCATATAGGCCAAGGCGCACACCCCACAGCCCATGTGCCCCCCGGGGCATGTGGACCCCTTGGTGGACCCCCGGACCCCTTTCGGCACTCCCGGTACAATACCGATAATGCGCGAAACCTTTCCGGCGACCAAAACAAGACTTCCCATATATAAATCTTTACCTCCGGACCATTCCGGAACTCCTCGTGACGTCCGGGATCTCATCCGGGACTCCGAACAACTTTCGGGTTACCGCATACTAATATCTCTACAACCCTAGCGTCACCGAACCTTAAGTGTGTAGACCCTACGGGTTCGGGAGACACGCAGACATGATCGAGACGACTCTCTAGTCAATAACCAACAGCGGGATCTGGATACCCATGTTGGCTCCCACATGCTCCTCGATGATCTCATCGGATGAACCACGATGTCGAGGATTCAATCAATCCCGTATACAATTCCCTTTGTCAACCGGTATAGTACTTGCCCGAGATTCGATCGTCGGTATCCCGATACCTTGTTCAATCTCGTTACCGGCAAGTCTCTTTACTCGTTCCATAACACATCATCCCGTGATCAACTCCTTGGTCACATTGTGCACATTATGATGATGTCCTACCGAGTGGGCCCAGAGATACCTCTCCGTTTACACGGAGTGACAAATCCTAGTCTCGATTCGTGCCAACCCAACAGACACTTTCGGAGATACCTGTAGTGCACCTTTATAGCCACCCAGTTACGTTGTGACGTTTGGTACACCCAAAGCATTCCTACGGTATCCGGGAGTTGCACAATCTCATGGTCTAAGGAAATGATACTTGACATTAGAAAAGCTCTTAGCAAACGAACTACACGATCTTGTGCTAGGCTTAGGATTGGGTCTTGTCCATCACATCATTCTCCTAATGATGTGATCCCGTTATCAACGACATCCAATGTCCATGGTCAGGAAACCGTAACCATCTATTGATCAACGAGCTAGTCAACTAGAGGCTTACTAGGGACATGGTGTTGTCTATGTATCCACACATGTATCTGAGTTTCCTATCAATACAATTCTAGCATGGATAATAAACGATTATCATGAACAAGGAAATATAATAATAACCAATTTATTATTGCCTCTAGGGCATATTTCCAACAAATTGTGACAAAACCCGGTATCATCATAGATAAGGTGGGCTCCTACTTCTATGACAGAAAATGGGCTTTTCGTCCTGGGCGGGCCGGAGACGCAGCTGAATGATATTCTTTGGGCCGTCCATGACGAAAAAACCATGGTAGAAGCAAGGGCGAGGAAAATATCGGGGAGCTCCCGGTTACGGTGGGTGGTCGGGGGCCGAGCGATGCGCGTTTCTCTCGTACACGTACGCGCATGGGTGCGAGGCGTTGGGCTCTAACTGGACCCGAGCGAGGCATTCGCCTACTGAACCCGAGCGATTGCACTGCAGGCTATGCGTTACTAAACCCGAGCGATCGATCGATCTGGCTGTTAACTGAACCCGATCTAGCGATTCCTTCGCTACTTCTGCTAACTGAAGCCGATCGAACCTGCTGTCTCTTGATGAACAGTGAGCGTTGTTGGGGGGTTGGATGAACAGTTCCCGGTGGGGGGTTGGATGAACAGGACCCCGTGGTGTTGCCGTTGGATGAACAGGACCCCGATCGATCAAGCCGGTTGGGAGTGGATGAACAGGACGCCGTGGAGGGCTGGATGAAGAGGACAACCCCGTGGAGGGCTGGTTGAACAGTAGCCGTTGGAGGGCTGGATGAACAGTAGCCCGTGGAGGGGTGGTTGAACAGGACCCTGTGGAGAGGGCTGGTTGAACAGTAGCCGGTGGAGTGGTGGAGGCTGGACGAACAGGAGCCCGTGGATGAACAGTCGCAGGTGGAGGCTGGAGGAGGTCGACGGTGGATGAACAGTAGCCCGTGGAGGCTCGAGGAGGTCGACGGTGGAGATGAACAGTAGCCCGTGGAGTCCCGTTTTGCGGTACGCCACACCCCTCCCGATGAACAGGACCCCCGTTTCAACCGTAGTGCTCCAACACAAGTCCGTTTGCTCCGTTTTGCGGTACGCCACACCCCTCCCGATCAACAGGACCCTGTTTCGATCGTAGGAGGTCCAAGAGAAGTTCGTTTCCTCCGTTTTGCGGTACGCCAGACCCCTCCCGATGAACATAATCCCGTTTCGACCGTGGCCGGTCGAACAGAAGGCTGTTTCCTCTGTTTTGCGGTACGCCAGGCCTCGTTTTGATCGGCTATTCCGTCCAAGCCAGTTGGCTCCCGATGAACACGATGACGCAGTTTCTCCGTTCCGACCAAGCCGGTTGGCTGCCGATGAACAGGACACCGTTGCTGCCTCTCCATGTACATGAGCCCTGGCCGTACGTATGTGCAAGTAGGTGTTCGATACCCCGCCCGTATGTACGTACGTGGCCGTATTTACTTTCTTGCACCCTGGCTGTACGTACGTGTACATGCTACGTGCGCGCCTCTACTATGACACGTGCCCTTCCTTACTCGGCCACGATTCATCGGTGCAGCGTGCAGACAGACCGATCGACCAGTATGTACGTACACGTTCACGACCAGAATGACAACGCTACATACGCTTTGACCAGGTGGGTCCTGACTATCGGCACTTCCTTGCATGCGAAGATGTAGCTGGTGGGTCCCAGCAATCAGGGGAATCATTTTTTTGCCTGTAATATGGACACACTTCCTTGCGTGCGAAGATGTAGCTGGTGGGTCCCAGCAGTCAGGGGGAAACATTTTTTTGCAAAATACGGTGGCCCGTCCGGTGGGTCCCTGCTGTCAGGTGGAGCAATCATTATTTTCCGCGTAATAAGGAGGCACTTCCTTGCTACGGCCGTGGACCCAGCTGTCAGCCTATCCACGTACAGTACTCTTCCGATGGAAGTCGTTCCTTGACCACATTGACCACGTCACACCGAGAGCACCAAGGCAGTGGACGACGGTGAGGCCTAGGAACAGGACGACGCGGAGCCGGGGAAGATGCGGCAGTGGATGCCCACGCGAAGAGGAGTCTGAGGGTTCACTGGTTCGGCTGCGGGGTGAGGCTACCGTCACCGCAGAATAACAGGGGGTGTGGGTGAGTAGAGGGATGGCCTGGCCAGTGGTGGGAGTAGTAGGGGGCGGTGAGGCCTACCCGATAGCACAGCCGGCCACGGGAGGCAGGAGCAGGCGGCCCGACCGGCGCTGGTTTGGGCGGCTGGAGCAAGAAGACCAGAGGTTGAAGAAGCACTAAGGCCGTTGGATGGACATTGTACGGTCAATGGAGCTAGAATCGTTCATATTGACTAACTTGATAAAGCCCTCCGTCCGCATCAGTAGGCCCACAAGTCAGCCTCCAACTACGGTGGGTCCTAGCTAGCAGGGGGAGTATTCATTTTTATGCGCATAATAAGGAGGCACTTCCTTGCGTGCGAAGATATAGCCGGTGGGTCCGACCTGTCAACGGGAGGAATGTTTTTTTAGCAAAATACAGAGGCCCTTTCGGCGGGTCCTAGCTGTCAGGTGGAGGAATCATTATTTTACGCGTAATAAGGAGGCATTTCCTTGCGTGCGGTCGTGGACCCAGCTGTCAGCCTCCCCACGTATAGTCCTCTTCCGATGGATGTCGTTCGTTGACCACGTTAACCACGCCTCGCCGAGAGCACCAGGGCGGTGGACGACGGCGAGGCCTAGGAAGTGAACAACACGGAGCCAGGGAAGACTTGCTAGTTGTTTCCCACGCGGAGGGGAGTACGAGGGTTTACTGGTTCGTCTGCCATCGCTGCAGACTAACAACAGGTGTGGGTGAGTAGAGGGATGGCTAGGCCAGCGATGGGAGTAGGGTGGGGCGGTGAGGCCTGCGCGGCAGCATAGCCGGCCACGGGAGGAGGGAGCAGGCAGTCCCGCCGGCGCTTGTTTGAGCGGCTGGAGCAGGAAGAGCAGAGATTGAAGAATCACAACGGCCGTTGGATGGACATCCAACAGTCACTGCTCTCGTGTGTTGACTAAGTTGACACGGTGTTGCGTGTGCGTCAACCTTTTTTTAGGAAAGCGTATGCGTCAACCTATAGTAGACGCACAAGTCAGCCTCAAATCTGTGGAAAACAACATACATCCCATTTTCCATTATTTCTAATAATTTACAGCCCATTTTGTTGAGGATATAAACCTTAGAGTCACCCGCCTGGAGGGGCCGGGTTACTCATAGTGGTCATCGCCTGAAGCCCGGCGCCGAGCTTGAAGACGGCGGGCCAAAGATGGGCTTAAGACCCGGACGTGGCTTAAAGCCCGTAGTTACAACCGCTATTATGATAGAACTTGTAGTGTAAGGCAAGAATAGTTGAGTGTCCGGGCCGGACACTCTTATGAGACGGCCGGGACTCTGAGAGCCGCTGGGCGTCAACCTCTCTATATAAAGGGACGACCCGGCGGCGGTTTAGGGGCAGAAAGATCTCATCTTGAACCAGGCATAGCAATTAAGCTCCTTGGTCATCGAAACCCTAATCAATACCACCTCAACTGGACGTAGGCTTTTACCTTCACCGTAAGGGGCTGAACCAGTATAACCCTCGTGTCCCTTGTCCCGTTTAACCCCTTCAAGCTTCCTAGTTGCGATGGCTCCACGATTAAGTCCTAGCTCGAGGACATCTGCTGTGACAATTCCACGATAGTTGGCGCCCACCGTGGGGCCAGCACACGGTGGATTTGAGTTCTTGAAGGGCAGCTTCGAAGGGCTCAAGGGATACGCTGTGGGCCGGATGACCAAGAGTCGTCGCGGCAAGCTTTACATCGACGATGCAAACTGGGGCCCCGACGCCGGCTCAATCGAGTACGGGTACCGGGTCCCCTTCGGCGGAATTCATGTCTTCATTGGCAAGATTGGTGAGCCGGGCCCTGAGCCGGATCTCTGCGCCGATCTCATCGAGACGGCTCAGCGCGCACGACCAGCCCGGGCCCTGCCTGCCTTGAAGCATGCTTTTGTGGGATGTGTCCATGGAGGGCTCTCTGATGGATCTGGATCTGGTGATGAGACGGCCGCCGGCTCTGACGGCGAGTCGTCCACAGATGAGTCAAACTCGTTGTATCAACTTCAAGATGGCAGGCTCATGGGTGTTTCCGATGGTGACAGTATTCCGGACCCGTTTGAGCCGCCGAGCCGGGTTGGAATCTTCATGGCTGGTGCACAGCCTGTTCAGAACCCTACCGCAGGGTCGGGAAACCCGGTGCCCTCGCCGGCTCAGGTGCTGATGGATCTCACGGACAAGATGACGGCCCTGTTGACCGCCACGGTTGACCCGGCGGATCAAGCTCAGCATGACGCGGAGGTGGCACAGTTAAAGTTAGATCTAGTGAAAGCCAAGGAGGATCTGGCGGCGGAAGGGATCAGGATGGCTGCGGAGAGGGCGGCTCTCGACGCCCAGACTCAGTTGATTCAGGCGCAGTCCTTCCGGCTCACGATGGATCAGAACGCGTCCAATGAGGTCATGAGAAGGAGGCATCAAAAGGCCCAATCTCGGCTCCCTCCGGTCTACGATCCTCGAAACCTCTTCAACACGCCAGGTGCAGGGTCTAGTAACCCGCCGGGGATCATAGTGCCAGGGTCTGGGACCCCTGTTCAGCCACAGGTGATGGGGCCTCCCCGGGTGAACCCTGACCCGCCTCAGTACGTGCCAATACCGCCGGGTCATTATGCTAACCCGCTGGAGAACATGGTCGCCGCAGCAGCACGACTGGCGGCTCTCCCAATTGACGGCGACTCTCCAACGGCGATTGAAACCCGGCGGGTCAGAGAACTCCTTCAGACAGCGCTGGCGCAGCAAGAGGCGTACTCTTACAGCCGGGACAGGATCCACTCAACCCCTCGTCCAGGCCGGAGCCCGAGTTATAGCAGACACATGGTCTCAGCGACCGGCTCAAGTAATGTCCGACGCCATGACCCGCCCCTGGCCATGGCCCGGCTCATAACGGAGCCTTTCACGCAGCAGACCAAGACAGAGCGCGGCAAGAGGCAGAGCAGGTGCCTCAGTTGACGGCTTACCAGACTCCCCCGGCTTATCCGACGACTTCCGTCGACGTGGGTATCCCTACGAGAACTGGAGGTGTCCCTTGTTTAGTGCCGGCTCTCCGCAATGAACGTCTACCCAAGGACTTCAAAGGGCCTAGGAAGGTGCCTAATTACACGGCTGACTTACAACCCGGAGCCTGGATCGAGAGTTACGAGATGGCCATGGAACTGCTGGAGGTCAGTGAAGCGGCGATGGCCAAGTACTTCACCATGATGCTAGATGGGACTGCCCGCACTTGGTTGAAAGGGCTACCACCGAATTCCATCAGGTCTTGGGCTGAGCTGAAGGCCCGGTTCATACAAAACTTCAAAGACACCTGTAGGCAGTCTATGTCAATTGTAGATTTGACTAACTGTAAGCAGCAGGAGGGTGAGTCTACGACACATTGGGTTCGCCGGGTCAAAGAGATAATACATTCATCTGATAAGATGGATGCCGGCTCTGCAGTCTTAATGTTAGAGCAGAATTGTCGTTTCCTGCCCCTGAAGATGAAACTCGGGCAGCTTAAGCGCGACTGCAATGATATGGGTACGCTGATGGCGGCTCTCGTCAAGTACGCCGATTCTGATAGTACCAAGGACCCCGCTTCAGATGATGAAAGGACAGGGAAGGGAAAGAAGAACGGCAATGGCAAGGGTCCTCAGCATAACTCGGGGAACCAAGGAGGTGGCAAGCGTAAGGCCGACGGCAGCCTAGAGTTCGTGGCCAACGCCAGCTCACAGGGTAATAACCAGCGACGCAAGGGGAGGCCACCTCCCCGAGCCGGCGGGTCAGGCCCGACGCTGGAGCAGCTGTTGAATGAGCCCTGTCCAAGGCATGGCTCTAGAGAGAAGCCAGCTACTCATCTATGGAAGGATTGCGCAATCATGAAAGCCTTTAAGAATTCCAATGCCTTTAATGGCAACCATGGCCCGGGCGGCGGCTCAGGCGCTGGCGGTTTTCATGGCCCGGGCGGTGGCTCAAATTCTAATCCTCAGAACGGTCAAGGGGGCTTTAATCAGCAGTCTGGCCAGGGTCATCAACAACAGCAGGGGGGCTATCAGACCAACCCAAAGCAACTTAACGGTGGACAGTATCATGTATTTACCACCAGTCTGTGTAAGCGAGATCAGAAGCTTCATAAGAGGGCTGTGAATGCGGTTGAGCCGGCGGTTCCACGCTATTTAAGATGGTCTGAGCAGCCTATTGTGTGGAGTAGGGAGGATCACCCTCCCCGGGTTGATAATCCGGGTCACTTGGCCTTGGTGGTGGCGCCTCAGGTGGGGGGATATAAGTTCACTAAGGTGCTCATGGATGGAGGCAGCAGTATCAACATCCTCTATTATGAGACCTTCCGTCGTATGGGGTTGATTGATAAGAACCTCAGCCAGTCCAATACTATTTTCCATGGCGTGGGGCCTGGTAAGTCGGCTTATCCAGTTGGTAAGATCGAGTTGGAAGTGGCCTTTGGAGACGAGTACAACTACAGGGTGGAAAAATTGACCTTTGAGGTGGTCAAGATAAGAAGTCCGTATCATGCCATATTTGGGCGGCCGGCTTACGCCAAGTTCATGGCACGACCGTGTTACGTGTATTTACAGCTCAAGATGCCGGGTCACAATGGGACCATTATGGTTCACGGCAGCCGGAAGGTGGCCTTGGAGTGTGAGGAAGGTGATGCGGCGTATGCAGAATCCGTTTGTGCAACAAAGGAGTTGAAATTTTACAAGGACAATGTTGACCCAACAGATATGACCTCTCTGAAGAAGCTGACTACGGAGCATGAGCCGGCAATGAAATTTAAGTCGGCTGATGTGACTAAACTTGTTGATTTCGTTCCAGGTGATTCATCTCAGCAGTTTAGCATCAGTGCCAATCTGGATCCAAAATAGGAAAGCGCGCTCATCGAGTTCATCCGTGAGAATAGGGACATTTTTGCATGGAAACCTTCTGACATGCCAGGTGTACCTAGAGAACTCGCTGAGCACACTCTCAATGTTGATCCGAAATTTAAGCCGGTCAGGCAATTCCTTCGGCGGTTTAATGAAGAGAGGCGGAAAGCCATTGGTGAAGAGGTGGCCCAGCTCTTGGCGGGCGGGTTTATTGTTGAAGTCTTTCACCCAGAGTGGTTAGCTAACCCGGTGCTCGTGCTCAAGAAGAATGGCACCTGGCGGATGTGTGTGGACTACACGGACTTAAACAAGGCATGTCCGGCTGACCCTTTTCCGCTTCCCCGTATCGATCAAATCATTGATGCTACGGCGGGTTGCGAGCGCTTAAGTTTCTTGGATGCTTATTCTGGATATCATCAGATTAAAATGGCAGTTAAGGACCAGGAGAAGACGACGTTCATCACTCCCTTTGGAGCCTTCTGCTATGTGTCTATGCCTTTTGGACTCAAGAGTGCACATGCGACTTATCAGCGTTGCGTGCAGAACTGTCTTCATAACCAGATTGGGCGCAATGTTCATGCCTATGTGGATGATATTGTGGTTAAGTCCAGGGAGAAGGAAACCTTGATAGATGATCTGAGGGAAACCTTTGATAATCTCTGGGTCTACAAGATGATGCTTAACCCGACCAAGTGCGTTTTTGGTGTTCCTGCAGGCAAGCTCTTGGGTTTTCTGGTTTCTAACAGAGGCATTGAAGCTAACCCGGAGAAGATCAAGGCAATCACCTCTCTGGCTAAGCCGGCGCGCATAAATGACGTCCAGCGCCTGGCGGGTCGTATTGCTGCTTTAAGCCGTTTTATAAGCCGATTGGGTGAGAAGGCCATGCCATTGTACCAGTTGATGAAGAAGACTGATGACTTTGTCTGGAGTGATGCTGCTAATACCGCTTTTGAGGATTTGAAGAGGCAGCTGGCAGAGCCCCCAGTCCTTGCCGCTCCGGTCGACAAGGAGCCCTTATTGCTGTATGTAGCTGCTAACACACGGGCCGTCAGTGTGGCTGTGGTGGTGGAGCACAAGGAAGATGGTAAGGAGCATCCAGTTCAGCGGCCGGTTTATTATGTCAGCGAAGTGCTCATCGGGTCCAAACAGCGGTATCCTCATTGGCAGAAACTTGTTTATGGTGTGTTCATGGCAAGCCGGAAGCTTAAGCACTATTCTCAGGGTCACCCTATCACTGTGGTTAGTTCTGCCCCCCTTGGAGATATCATCCAAAACAGAGAGGCTACAGGGAGAGTAGCTAAGTGGGCTATAGAGCTTGGGCCTCATGGTCTAAAATACATGCCACGCACTGCTGTTAAATCTCAAGCTTTGGTGGATTTCATCAACGATTGGACAGAACTACAAGTGCCCGAGGAAAAGCCGGATAATACATATTGGACTATTCACTTCGATGGGTCCAGGCAATTAGAGGGCTCGGGGGCTGGAGTTATATTGGCTTCCCCTAAAGGTGACAAGTTTCATTATGTGCTACGGTTGATGTTTCCTTGCACTAACAATGCGGCTGAGTATGAGGCCTTGCTCCATGGTCTTCGGATGGCTAAGGAGATGAGCCTGAGCCGGGTAAGGTGCTTCGGCGACTCAGACTTAGTGGCTCAACAAGTATCAGGCAAGTGGGACTCCAAGGACCCTCTCATGGCGGCTTATCGCCGTGAAGTTGATGCCATTGCTGGGCACTTTCAGGGTTACCAAGTAGAGCACATCGATTGCAGGAAGAACGAGGCGGCTGATGCTTTAAGCCGGCTGGGCTCTCAGCGAAAACCGGTGCCGCCTAATACTTTCCTGGACGTCTTGCATAACCCTTCTGTTAAGTTGCCTACAGAGGAAGACTTGGCCGTCCCTGACCTGGAGGCACAATTGGTGGCGGCTCTCCACATCATCCCGGACTGGACAGTACCCTATCTGGCTTACATGACCCCGGGAGATTTGCCTGAGGATGAAACTTTGGCCAGACGTATAACCCGGCGGTCTAAGTCAATGGTTGTTATCAATGGTGAGCTGCATCGCCGCAGTGTTACAGGAGCGTTCCAGCGCTGTGTCTCCCCTGAGGAAGGTCAAGAAATCTTGCGTGAGATTCACGAAGGGGATTGTGGCCATCATGCCGGCTCAAAATCCCTTGTGGCCAAGGCTTTTCGTCATGGTTTTTATTGGCTGACGGCTCACGCTGATGCGGAAGACTTGGTCAGTAAATGTGATGGTTGCCAGAGGTTCTCGCGACGGGCTCATGTGCCGGCTCAGGAGCTGAGGATGATACCACTCACTTGGCCATTTGCGGTCTGGGGGCTTGATATGGTTGGGCCTTTTAAAAGGTCCAAGGACAAGAAGACCCACCTTTTGGTGGCAGTTGACAAGTTCACAAAATGGGTTGAGGCAGAGCCCGTTAGCAAGTGTGACGCAGCCACGGCGGTTCAGTTCATGAAAAGGGTGATTTTCCGCTTTGGCTTTCCACACAACATTATAACTGACAATGATACCAATCTGTCCAAGGGAGCCATGGAGGAGTTTTGTCAACGAGAGCATATTCGACTTGATGTTTCATCAGTGGCTCACCCTCAATCCAATGGCCAAGCTGAGAGAGCTAATCAGGAGATTCTGAAAGGCATCAAGCCCCGGCTTTTGGTCCCTTTGCAACGGACGCCGGGTTGTTGGGTGGAGGAGTTACCCACCGTGTTATGGAGCATCAATACTACTCCTAACAGGTCTACAGGTTTCACACCTTTCTTCATAGTTTATGGCGCGGAAGCAGTCCTCCCCAGTGACATCCGTCTTGACTCGCCTCGAGTGGCAGCTTATGTTGAGGCGGATAATGAACAGGCCGCCAAGATGCTCTTGACTTGTTGGACGAACAGCGTGATGTGGCAGCAGCTCGCTCAGCGATTTACCAACAAGACCTGCGCCGTTATCACAGTCACCGGGTTAAATCCCGGGTCTTCCAGGAAGGTGATCTGGTGCTCCGGCTCATCCAAGATCAAACAGATGCGCACAAACTATCCCCGCCTTGGGAAGGACCCTTTGTGGTCAGCAAGAACTTGCACAACGGGTCATATTACCTCATTGACATTCGGGAGCACAAAGATTCACGCAAGTCGGAGGAGGAGACCCGTCGGCCGTGGAACATAGCTCAGCTTCGGCCTTATTACACTTGAGCCACCGGCTCTCATAATGTACATATTTCTATAAGCCATGTATATATTATGATAAGCAATAAAGTAGGACCTCTGTCCTTTTTTCTCCTCCAAAGGTAAAAGTGTTGTTTCCATTACAAGATCACATGGTAACTTGGAGGTGGATCCGGCTTATGATCGTATTCGAATCTAGCCGTACGCAATATAATCACTTGGGGGCTTCCTGTTCAAACATAGGTCGTATTCGAACCAAAGAGAACATAGCTGTCGATACCCATTTGATTGGCAAAGTGCCGAGCTCATTGGGGAGTTTTCTTTGATCATATTTGAATCATGGCTCAACCCCCTTTGGGAACCGACGTGGATCGTATTGGAATCAGCGTCGTTAAACAACTCTCGAGGTCATTTGGGGGCTTCCTGTTCAAACATGGGTCGTATTCGAACCAAAGAGAACATAGCTGTCGGTACCCTCTTGATCAGGCATCGCCAAACCCACCGGGGCTATATGATCGCATCTGAATCTTAGCTTAACCCCTTTGGGATGGGTCTCTGGTCGTATTCGAACCGGAAGCCCCTGAGTTTTGATTCTCTGATTTACAACGAGTTCTTCTGATTGTCTCAATAGTATGCACGGCGGTTCTCACTCCGCCGGCTTACTTTTGATTCACAGTGTTAATCACACACAATCAGCATTATCAAGACTGGTAAATCGGAGTTGAGATACCAACCTTATTACCCGGGTTATATAAACCGGAGGTGTGCTTGAAGGCCGGTAAGTGTGTTGTTACGATTATATCAAGGACATAATTGAGGACCAGTCTTTTGTGACTTAGATTCATATTCCGGGTTATATGTATGAGACTATGGTTCTCAGTGCGGTAAGCCGCCTAGAGACTTGTGATTTGTTTTTTTATGCAGGATAGTTAAAAGCTATTTGAGCTCAAGGAAAATGAATGATCAATTATGACCCGGAGGAGTATAAGGAAGCAACTTCAATGGAATTAAGCATTCAGCATGTGCACGATGGCACGACAAAGTTAAAATGTTGGTCCTATTCTATTACAAGACTCCCCGAGTCCAAAAGGGTGAAGCATTGTTTAAGCAAGCCGCCTTAAAAAGTCAAGATGCCTGCCGGGTCGAAGCTTCCGGCTAATCCCTCTCCGCGCCTCCAGCTGTTCCTATGACCTGGAAGGTTGACGATTTCCAGTCAATGCCGCTCAGAGCTTCAAATTGAGCTTCCTCGTCAATTAACCCGGCCGGGTCAATTTCCGGGGCAAAGGTGTGCTTACGAGTCGGCGGGACTAGGCTGATGGCTTCATAACGCGGAGTGGGGATCCTCTGATTCTCTGCATCATAGCCCGGCTGGTACTTGGTCAGATCAGTGTCATTCCTAATCAGGGTGGCCACCGGGCGCACGATCTTCACACAGGCAGCAAAGTCCTTTTGGTCGAAAGGGGTGCCGTCTTCCTTCAAGCTAGGGTAACCAAGTGCAATGTCCGCCGGGTCTAGCTCTGGCAGGAAAGCCTTGGCCCGCTCAGAGCAGCTATGGCTCTGGCTCTTGCAGAAGCCTGTCGCAGCTCTTGAACACGCTGAGGAAGAACGACCAGCCGGCGAAGTACTTCCGCCAGGTGAGTCGGAACCTCGTTGGATAGGGCCACCACGGCCAAAGCACGCTGTGACCCGGTGTAGAGTTGTTCCACCAGGGTGTACACGGCCTTCAGCTTGGTCAGCACATTCTGATTGAGGTTGGCGCTTCTGGGGCCTGTTTAACAGAGTAAGATAAGCCACTGGCAATG
Source organism: Triticum aestivum (assembly GCF_018294505.1). Classification (NCBI taxonomy): domain Eukaryota; kingdom Viridiplantae; phylum Streptophyta; class Magnoliopsida; order Poales; family Poaceae; genus Triticum; species Triticum aestivum. The sequence continues at coordinate 98,441,044 of NC_057808.1, forward strand.
ATGGGTTATGAGACATAAAGATTATAAACTTGACGAGAGCCGGTGAAATGACTTACCGAAGATTGCGGCGACCATTTGTGACACGTGGCGCTTTAAGCCGGAGAGTTCGGCGGTTCTCTCCGTCAGAGCCTTCTCCGCCTGTTCGGCCCGGCTCACCAGAGTAGCCTTCTCTTCGGCCCAAGTCTTCCTTTCAGCTTCAAAGTTCTTCTTTAGCTTCTCTTGAGCAGCAATGCTGGATTCAAATTTGGCGTTGGCCTTCCGGGTCTCAATCTCCTGAGTCTTCAGGCGGTTCTTCAGATCAGAGATATCAGCCTCGAACTTCTTGCAAGCAGCCTGTACAAGTTCCGGATTATAGTATGAATAATTATCATGCAATTTTAAAGTCCCAAGCACTTTCCAAGCAAATACACTTGGCACTTGGGGGCTAATGCATGTTGAAAGTTTCTGTCTACAAAATTACCGGTTCATGAGAGTAAGCCGGAAGATAAGTCTACAACATATTCTATCATAAGTAGTAGACTTGGGGGCTAGAGTATGGTAAAGATAACTATGCAGTAAGCAATAGAGTGGTACCTCAGACTTCTGCTGTATCTGATTCACCATGTCGATCTCCAAATCCCGGCTCTTGTGCACCTGACTGACATAGCCGGAGACGATCTCTCCGATGCTCAAGTTAGTATAGTTGGTGAGGTCCAGATTGGCCCGGCGGCGCTCTAGCAACTCTTCCTTGGCGGAGCACTTGGTCAGCGCAGTGGGTCTCCCCGGCTCAACAAACTCCGTTCGGGTGATTACCACGTCCGGGTCATCGGCCGGCTGAGCCGGGCTGGAGGTCTCCGGATTAGCGGAAGTCTCTGTGATGGGCTTGTCGGTTGGAGCGGTGGCCTCAGGAGCAGAGGCAACTGACGGCTCTTGAGCGGAAACCTCCGGCTCAGTCACGACCGGCTCTTCGACCGGCTTATTCTTCTTTGCTCTTTTACTGAGCTTGGCTTGAGCGCTGAAAGGACAAAAAGTTAGTACAAAGGGATGAGTAAAGATAAGCACAACAAGAGATGATCATCATTACCCGGTGTAACACCCCGCATGTATCTCGCCATATTTGTAACTCCGACTCTTGCCATTTCCGGCTATGTGATATGTTTTCCCTCCGTTGTCGGGTTTTTGTCTTTCGTTTTGTATTTTGTCATGTCATGCATTTTCATATCATGTCATCATGTGCATTGCATTCGCATACGTGTTCGTCTCATGCATCCGAGCATTTTCCCCGTTGTCCGTTTTGCAATCCGGCGCTCCTATCTCCTCTGGTGCACCCCTCTTGTTTTCTTTCGTGTGCGTGTGTCAAACTTTCTCGGAATGGACCGAGGCTTGTCAAGTGGTCTTAATATACCACCCGGAGACTACCGGTCAAGTTTCGTTCCATTCGGAGGTCGTTGGTACTCCAACGGTTAACCGGGCCTCCGCAATGTTCATTTGAGTGTCCAGCAAAAACCCCCTCCAAAACCAGCCCAAAGCCCACCAAACTCTCTTCCATGCTCTAGGTCGTTCGATCACGATCGTGTGGGCGAAAACCGCACCTCATTTGGAGTCTCCTAGCTCCCTCTACCTATTTATATGTGGGCATCCCGAAAACGAAATCGCAGTCT
>NC_057808.1:98446033-98453042 GCF_018294505.1 Triticum aestivum
GCGGAGTCCGGGAAGTGAACACGGTCTGTGTTATGTATGACGTAAGTAGGTGTTCAGGACCTCTTCTTGGTCATTGCTAGATGACGCCCGTTCCATTGCTTCTCTTCTCGCTCTCATTTGCGTAAGTTAGCCACCATATATGCTTTTGCCGCTGCAGCTCCACCTCTTTGCACCTCTTTGTCCTATAAGCTGAAATAGTCTTGATCTCGCGGGTGTGAGATTGCTGAGTCCCCGTGACTCACAGATACTTCCAACACCAGTTGCAGGTGCCGACGATGCCAGTGCAGATGATGGCGTCGATCTCAAGTGGGAGTTCGACGAGGAACGTGGTCGTTACTATGTGTCTTTTCCTGATGATCAGTAGTGGAGCCCAGTTGGGACGATCGGGGATCTAGCATTTGGGGTTGTCTTATTTCATCTGGATTTTGACCGTAGCCGGTCTTTATGATTGTATTTTGGATGATGTATGATGATAATTATGTATTGTGTGAAGTGGCGATTGTAAGCCAACTCTTTATCCCATTCTTGTTCATTACATGGGATTGTGTGAAGATGACCCTTCTTGCGACAAAACCACTATGCGGTTATGCCTCTAAGTCGTGCCTCGACACGTGTGAGATATAGCCGCATCGTGGGCGTTACAAGTTGGTAATCAGAGCCATCCCCGACTTAGGAGCCCCCTGCTTGATCGAATCGCTGACGTTGTTGAGTCTAGAACAAAATGTTTTCAGTCTTAGGATTATATATATCGAAAAGTAGGATTCCTTTTACTCCTCAGTCCCTTCGTCGCTCTGGTGAGGTCTCCTGACGTAGAAGTTTTGACTACTCTCTCCTCAAATTTCACTAATTTTTTTTTTAGGATCACGCGGGTATCTTGGAATCGTTCTGATCGATTTGTGACGAGAACATTGTTCTTGGTGCCTCCTGTCATTTAGGGGTTGTGGCAGTGTCCCGGGGAGTTGAGCTCCGAGGTGTTGTCGTCACAATTTTATCGTTGCAGTTCTGGAATACCTGAGTTTCGCCGACATCGAAATCTCTTTTATGCAGTTGTTGGTGAGATCACCTCGACGCCACCCAGTACTGGGGTGGGAGTTCGGGAGTATTGCCATAACTTGTATAACGGATGTTTTTCGAAGATTGAGGTAAACGATTTCCGAAGGTTTCTTGGTTATGTGTTGACGGATGGATACAGCTGGATCTAGGGATTGTTAGTTTGGGTGATATATTTTGTGTCCCCTGTATCCCCTACACCAGATTGCATAACCAGAAAATTTCGGGAGTTCATAAGTGGGAATTCAAGTAGCCTTAGGATTTCTTTCCGACAGATGCATGATATGAGATTGGGGTTCGACGTCTAGTGGTCCGCCTGTATACGGTTGATTTTACAGTGGTCTCGTTGTGTCTTAAAGAGTCCATGGCTTTGCCGACTCGGGGACGCTTCGTATGTCATGTGCACAGCCTTGTACATGATGGTGCTGTACGATTGAGCCCGTGTGGGCCCCACCACGAAAACTTCGGACGAAATATCTATCATATGTTTGTTCCGGCTTATTTTGCAAGCCAATACTTTGTTTATTTTGTATTGTGGTATTCGAGTTACTTCGAATTCATATGTTCATTCCATATCTTTTCAAGTGGCTTCTCAACTTATGGTAGTGTGATGATTTACTACGGAATTCATTCGTTCATCTTCGTTCGAATGGTTATTGTGAAGACTATATGTTGCAATTTCTGTCCGTTGATTCTACTTATCTTTTGTCTATTGAGATGCTAACGGATGTCACCCTCTTCAGGATGGCTCCGCCAACGCGTCAGAATCCGGATCGCAATGAAGGGAGTCAAGCGAACCCTCCGCCACCACCTCCACCTCCGGAGGCATGGCAATCAATCATGGCAGCCACCAACGCCAATGCTCAGATGATTCTGCAACTCTTGCAAGAACGTACTCAAGGCCAAGGCAATCAAGGCAATCAAGGTCAAGGCAACAATCAGTTTCACTTTGCCACTCTCAACCAGTTTCTCGCAAATCAGCCCAAGTCTTTCAGCTACTGTGCCGAGGCCACGGATGCCGATGATTGGCTCGTGGACATCAACAAGCATTTTGAATGTAGCAATGTCAGGCCTGAGGACTTTGTCAAGTTCGCTTCTTTCCAGCTCAAGGACCAAGGTGCTGATTGGTTTCAACAATACAAAGATTCCAGAGGAGGTCGTGTGATTACTTGGACTGACTTCTGTCGGGACTTCAAAGCGCACCACATTCCACAAAGTGTTGTTGAGAGCAAGCGTGAGGAGTTCCGCAATCTCAAGCAAGGAAACATGTCTGTGTATCAATACAACATTCAGTTTCAGAAACTTGCTCGCTTCGCTAAACAAGACGTTCCTGATGAGAAGAGCATGATCTATCACTTCAGAGGTGGCCTTAAAGAGGATCTGCAGTTAGCTCTCGTTCTTGTTGAGCCTACTCAGTTTGATCAATTCTACAATATGACACTGAAGCAAGAGGCTGCTCAGCTCAAATGTGAGGCTTCTAAGAAGAGAGTCAGAGACGCAGTTCAGTCTTCTTCTTCCTCTCTTGTGACAGCTAAGCAACAGAAGTTCTGGTTGCCTCCTCCTCCTCCTCCGTTTCGTCAGCCTTACCAGCAGAAGAACAAAGGTGGCCATGGTTCTTCAAACTCTTCCAACTCTGGCTATCAGAACAAGTCTCAGAATCAAGCTCCCAAGTCCAATGCTCCTTATCACCGTCCACTCTCAGAGGTGACTTGCAACAAATGTCAGCAGAAAGGTCACTATGCTAACAAGTGCTTCAACCAGAGGCGTCTTCCTCCTCCTCCTCCTGTCAGATCTTCCAGCAATGCAGTGGTCAAGCATAATCCAAAGTCTGCCAAGGTGAACATGATGAATGCAGCTCAAGCGGAGGAATCTACTGACGTGATTATGGGTAATCTCTCAGTTAATGATATTCCTGCAAAAGTTCTTTTTGATACTGGTGCATCGCTTTGTTTCATGTCAAGACCGTTTTTTGCCAAGCATGAGTTCACTTGTTCTCATCTGAGTAAACCCATGGATGTCGTTTCTCCGGGTAAACGTTTGAGTTCTAGTATGTTGGTTCCGGATGTTTCCATCAAGATGGGTGACTATAAATTTCAGTCTTCTCCAATTGTTCTTGGTGACTCGGATATTGATCTAATTCTCGGGATGGACTGGCTTTCTAAGCACAAGGCTCAACTTGATTGTGCTGCCAGAGAAATTCAATTGACACACTCGTCTGAGGATGTGATTATTTTTGCCGCTCGTAAGGAAACCATTCGGTTTTTCTCTCTCAATGAGAAGGGCGAATTGGATGCCATCTCTCAAATTCCAGTCGTTTGCGAGTATCAAGATGTCTTTCCAGAAGAGCTTCTGGGTATGCCTCCGCACCGGCCAGTTGAGTTCGTTATCGAACTAGAGCCTGGTACTGTACCCGTTTGCAAGCGTCCATACAAGCTTGGACCAAACGAGCTGAAGGAATTGAAGAAGCAGCTCGATGAACAAGAACGTCTGGGTTTGATCAGACCGAGTTCTTCTCCATGGGGTTGTGGTGTTCTTTTTGTCAAGAAGAAGGATGGCACGGACCGACTTTGTGTCGACTACCGTCCATTGAACAAGAAGACAATCAAGAACAAGTACCCACTTCCCAACATCAATGAGCTATTTGAGCAACTCAAAGGGGCTAAAGTATTCTCGAAGCTTGACCTTCGTATGGGGTATCATCAGATTCGCATTCGTGAAGAAGATATTCCCAAGACAGCATTCAGAACGAGCTTTGGTTCTTATGAATATACTGTCGTGTCTTTCGGCCTTGTCAATGCTCCTCCGGTGTTCTCTCGGATGATGAATTTCATCTTCAACCCCTATACCAATGAATTCGTTCTGGTGTATCTTGATGATATCTTGGTCTTCTCCAAGAATAAGCAGGATCATGCCAAACATTTGCGATTGGTGCTCGACAAGCTCAGAGAGTATCAATTCTATGCGAAGTTCTCCAAATGTGAGTTTTGGCTCGATGAAGTTCTTTTCCTTGGTCACATCATCTCCGCCAAAGGCATCGCTGTTAACCCCGAGAAGGTGTCCGCAGTTCTGGATTGGGAACCTCCTCAAAATGTCAAGCAGCTCCGTAGTTTCCTGGGTCTTGCAAGCTATTGCCGAAGATTCGTTGAGAATTTCTCCAAGATTGCAAAGCCTCTTTCCAACCTCCTACAGAAGCATGTGAAGTATGTCTGGTCTCCTGAGTGTGACGTTGCTTTCAACACTCTCAAACAGAAACTAGTCACAGCTCCTGTCTTGACTCCTCCTGATGAATCCAAGCCGTATGAAGTTTTCTGTGATGCTTCTCTCCAAGGTCTCGGTGCTGTCTTAATGCAAGAGAAGAAAGTTGTGGCCTATACCTCTCGGCAGTTGAAGCCCAACGAGAAGAACTACCCCACTCACGATCTTGAGTTGGCGGCAGTTGTCCATGCATTGATTACGTGGACACATCTCTTGTTGGGAAGACAAGTGGACATTTTCACTGATCACAAGAGTCTCAAGTATATCTTCACTCAGCCCAACCTCAACCTCAGGCAGACTCGATGGGTCGAAATGATTCAAGAGTACAATCCGAGTATCGAATATACTCCAGGTAAAGCAAATGTCATTGCAGATGCTTTGAGCAGGAAAGCTTATTGCAACAGCTTAATTCTCAAGCCTTTCCAACCGGATCTTTGTGAAGCTTTCCGCAAGCTGAATCTCCAAGTTGTTCCTCAAGGCGTTCTTGCCAACCTCATAGTATCTCCTACTGTGGAAGATCAAATTCGTGAGGCACAACTCCTTGATGCCATGGTGAAGAAGGTGAAACGTGGTATCGACAAGGGTCTTTCCAAATACAAGTGCTATCGCATTGATGACAGAGACATTTTGTTCTTCGAGGACCGAATTGTGGTTCCGAAAGGTGATCTAAGGAAAGTCATAATGAACGAGGCGCACAATTCTCTCCTTTCCATTCATCCTAGAAGTACGAAGATGTATCATGACCTCAAGCAGTCGTATTGGTGGACTCGAATGAAGCGAGAAATTGCTCAATTCGTGAATGAATGTGACGTCTGCCGAAGAGTGAAAGCAGAACATCAACGACCAGCTGGTCTCCTCCAACCTCTTGCTATTCCGGAATGGAAGTTTGATCATATCGAAATGGACTTCGTGACTGGATTTCCAAAGTCCAAGCGCGGAAATGATGCTATCTTTGTTGTCATTGACAAGGTCTCTAAAGTGGCTCATTTCCTTCCTATCAAAGAATCCATCACAGCAGCTCAGCTGGCAGAGCTCTACACCTCAAGAATTGTCTCCTTGCACGGCATTCCACAATTGATTTCTTCAGATCGTGGAAGCATCTTCACCTCTAAGTTCTGGGACTCCTTCCAGAAGGCCATGGGCACAAACATTCGCTTCAGCATAACTTTTCACCCTCAAACTAGTGGCCAAGTCGAGCGAGTCAATCAAATTCTTGAAGATATGCTCAGGGCTTGTGTCATTTCCTTCGGCATGAGATGGGAAGATTGTCTTCCTTATGCTGAATTCTCCTACAACAACAGCTTCCAAGCGAGTTCGGGCAAGGCTCCATTCGAGATTCTCTATGGCAGAAAGTGCCGTACTCCTCTTAATTGGTCAAAGACTGGTGAACGCCAACTTCTTGGCAATGACTTAATCACTGAAGCTAAAGAAATGTGTAAAGTCATCCGTGATAATCTCAAAGCCGCGCAATCGCGTCAGAAGAGTTACTATGATAGTAAGCATCGTGATTTGGCTTTCGAGATCGGAGACCATGTCTACCTCCGCGTCTCCCCAATGAAAGGCACTCGTCGCTTCGGTATCAAAGGGAAGCTTGCCCCTAGATACGTGGGTCCTTTCAAGATCATTGGTAAAAGAGGCGACCTCGCCTATCAACTTGAACTTCCTTCCAACTTTGCGAACGTGCACGATGTGTTCCACGTGTCACAGCTCCGCAAGTGCTTCAAGACGCCTGAGCGCACTATCAACTTCGAAGAGATTGACCTCCAAGAAGATTTGTCTTATCATGAGCACCCAGTTGCTATTCTTGAAGAAACTGAGCGCAAGACTCGCAACAAGTCAATCAAATTCCTCAAAGTGAAGTGGTCGCACCATTCCGACCGGGAAGCCACCTGGGAACGCGAGGACCATCTCCGTTCCGAATATCCGGAGTTCTTTCAGTCCTAGATCTCGGGGCGAAATCCTCTCGTAGTGGTGGAGTGTTGTAACACCCCGCATGTATCTCGCCATATTTGTAACTCCGACTCTTGCCATTTCCGGCTATGTGATATGTTTTCCCTCCGTTGTCGGGTTTTTGCCTTTCATTTTGTATTTTGCCATGTCATGCATTTTCATATCATGTCATCATGTGCATTGCATTCGCATACGTGTTCGTCTCATGCATCCGAGCATTTTCCCCGTTGTCCGTTTTGCAATCCGGCGCTCCTATCTCCTCTGGTGCACCCCTCTTGTTTTCTTTCGTGTGCGTGTGTCAAACTTTCTCGGAATGGACCGAGGCTTGTCAAGTGGTCTTAATATACCACCCGGAGACTACCGGTCAAGTTTCGTTCCATTCGGAGGTCGTTGGTACTCCAACGGTTAACCGGGCCTCCGCAATGTTCATTTGAGTGTCCAGCAAAAACCCCCTCCAAAACCAGCCCAAAGCCCACCAAACTCTCTTCCATGCTCTAGGTCGTTCGATCACGATCGTGTGGGCGAAAACCGCACCTCATTTGGAGTCTCCTAGCTCCCTCTACCTATTTATATGTGGGCATCCCGAAAACGAAATCGCAGTCTTCCGTAACCCTAAATCGCCTCTCCGCGGGCGGACGTGTCCAGCCGCCGCCGGACAAAACGCGCCGCCGCTCCCGGCCAGTGGCATCGCGCCACGTCACCCCCGCCGCCGTCTCCGCCGCGCCAGGCCCGCCGGGCCCGGATCGGGCCCGCG